>NW_021548655.1:0-806 GCF_001605985.2 Dendrobium catenatum
GGATTAAAAGAGGTTTTGTTTTCTAACCCTTAGTACTCCCGTGCATGTATTGCTAAATTTAAGAATCTATAGCAAAGCAGTAGAAAGAAAAAGAATGAAAATTACAAATGAAAGGGATGTAGGCATTGTTGTTATCGGGCACACTTCTGTGAAGTCAAGGGTACCCTAAAGCAACATTAACAATGCCCTTTAATATTCCCACAATTCCAAATGAGGCACTTGATATGTTTAAAACGACTGACCAAATCATTCCCTACCAAACTCAAAGCAAACAAGAGAAGCTCAAGTTCCAGAAAGAAAACAAACTAGACCTAAAACAACACTTCTTTCTAACCATCACACTCTTCCAAATTTATATTTACCACATTCTTCCAACATTATATTCTATAAGTAAACACTAATGAGAGAAAGACAGTTCAAACAAACAAGGATCATTTTGCTCCAACAAGACACAAAATACCTCTAACATAAAGCTACTACTAAGGCTTCCCAAAACCCCAAAATTTATCTCTTAGAAACCAATGTGAATTAATAGAAAGATAATTCATACACTAACCACTAGTTCGTTCTAAGAAAAACTACTAAGGGACTCTTCTACACTAAGCAAATCACCAAAATAGAAATCTCAAAACACCCTATAAAAACTTCTAAACAAAGCACTACACAAAATTCTACAAAAGTCATCTACCAAAATCTCTCCTTGCACTAGCCCCAAAATCTACAAAAAGACCTACAATCAAGTGCCTTTTTTTTAATTTGGTGTGGGGTGAAACTCGTGAAAGGTTTCTCAATGAGAAGACATTGTA
>NW_021548656.1:0-621 GCF_001605985.2 Dendrobium catenatum
AAAAGTTGAAGGAAAATTTTTTTAAAAAATTTAAGCCATTCGAGATATATTTTCTGGCTCCGCCACTGTGTGGTGGAACTTGGTCACTTTATGTAAAGATATTGGGTTATATTTTATTTCAAATAAATGAATAAATATTTTATTTATACATTTTCTTCATACATTATACATGACGCTAATTAGATGCATTTACATATTTTGCAATTTTTATTTAAATTTTTTGAATTTAACATCATTGATTCCTTAGGATTAGAGCCATCAAATCTTATATTCATAAATCAATTGATTATGTTTAGGATATTAGCTGACAGCTCACTCCACTCAAACATAAACTTAAATTATACACACATCAGTATCTCCTATTTAGGAGGGTTAAGTGAATTCTAAATTCAAATTAAATCTAAATCTAAATCTTCTCCTAGTTGGGAGATTCATAAACTCAAAATTTTAATTAAATATTTATAAATTTAAAAATTTTAATCCTCACTTTGATGAATAGTTTTTTCTATGGAGATGTAATTAACTATAAAGGCATACATATATAGTGAGTCTAGAACCCAATATAAAACAAATCTTACTTTAGTTTACTAAAGTAGGGGAAAAAAGCTTTAAACGTAGATT
>NW_021548657.1:0-247 GCF_001605985.2 Dendrobium catenatum
GTCCGGTACAAAATGGTTATTACATAAGTCGGTTCACAAAATTTTTAGGACGTAACCAACTGACGTATGTCGGTTCAGTTCGTCATGGGACGAATAGGTTTCTTCTGGACGAATGGAGCGAGCCTCAAGACAGAGAAGATTGCCGTGGGACGAACATTAATTTTTGTCTGGACGAACAAAGCAAGCTTTAAGACAGAGAAGATCGTCCTTGGACGAACCTTATTTTTCGTCTGGACGAACAGGCTAT
>NW_021548658.1:0-260 GCF_001605985.2 Dendrobium catenatum
AATGTTTTAAAGTTTTTTATTTATCTTGAAGTAAATACAGTTCAATATTAAATTGAATAGTTTTTTTTTTAGAAAAATATCACTGCAAATATATTTACTTTATAGTCAAATAGAATTATAGTTGAGTCATCTCATATTTAATTATGCTTTGTTTGAGACTGCTTTCTTATTGATTTCTAAAACAAATTTTTAATATAAATTTTTTAAAAATCTGTTTTAGAAAGCAATAATAAGAAAGCCATCTCAAACGAAACGCTAGG
>NW_021548659.1:0-352 GCF_001605985.2 Dendrobium catenatum
GTGGTTTAGACTTCCCAACTTGATTGATGATAAGAAAATCATATGATATGTCAATTTTGATATAAAAAGTCTTCATGTTTTAATGTTTTTGGGGATGATCATTTATTTTATTAAGTTATAGATTTTCACATTAAGCTTTTGTTTTATTTGTTGAAGGTTTCTACTGAAATTATCTCACAGTTGTTATTTATATACATCTCCAGGTGACAACTCAACACAACTTGGATGGGAGTGAAAATATAGATAGATAGCATGTTGGATTAGGATGTATAAAGTAATAGTCGTGAGTTATTTCTTTATATTTTCAGTTTAAACACCTCAGGGAGAATCATCGCAATTGGCTTTGTTCATT
>NW_021548660.1:0-403 GCF_001605985.2 Dendrobium catenatum
TGATTTGTAAACTATATATAATTAAATATGATGATGGTACTAACCTTTTCTTTTTGTTGCGACAACTTGGTGATTAGCTGAGACACCACTGTGCTGCATCAACACCAGCTGGAATAGACTCCATAATTTCATCGATAGGACGACTATCCCAATGCTCAAATTTTAAATTAGTCTTATGGTTACGGCACTTAACTCCAATGGATTGAAGAATCCAGTGACGTATATGTCCAGGAAATGAAAACTTTGACTGTAATATAAAGAAATATTTTATTACTCATAACTTAAACCTTAATATTAAAATTTAATTAATATTTTTCTTACCTCGACTTCAGCTAATATTTTTTTATTAAATAGCTCCAACCCTTATTTCTCTAATCTGGGAAAGATATAGGTGCCAGTACAG
>NW_021548661.1:0-204 GCF_001605985.2 Dendrobium catenatum
TCGGATCACTACTTTATAGTAGCCAAATTAGATTTAGGTTCTGGGACAGATTCTTTTTAGATCTTAAGTCCTCTCCCTCCGGGAATATAATCCCAAATTTCTAATAAAATGTTAACTTAAACATAAGATTTCTCTCTTAAAATATAAAGCCCAACATACGATAGACTGAGGTTGCCTCTGAGCCTCTCAGAATCCGGCACCTCC
>NW_021548662.1:0-351 GCF_001605985.2 Dendrobium catenatum
ATAAATTTAATTAAAATTATTATTATTTTATGTTATATGTTTAGATATGATTTACACATATATTGTATACTAAATTCACATTATGAGTGTCACTTCTGACTGACCCGACTAACCTGAACTCGACCAAAAAAATTCAATTTTGGGTTGACCTAATTAACAAACCCACACCTCTCGCTCGCATCCACAGCTTTTGCACTAGCGCACCACTTCCGCATGAGCGGACCTGCACGTGGCTTTCACATTATGCACTAGCGCACCACTTTCACACAAGCAAGCCCACGAGCGCAATGCTTCGGCTTCGGCTTTACCGCCCGCTGCCTAACACACCGCTTCCGCCTGCTGCCTAGTGCA
>NW_021548663.1:0-1045 GCF_001605985.2 Dendrobium catenatum
ACAATCTATTGCACACACTTAGAATTGTTTGTCAGGAAAACCGACTTTAGCTTTAAGTTAGGCCGGTGTTTATTTCCTTACTGCGCTGTGACGGGCTTTTCCTCGAGTTTCATTGCATGCTAATTGTAAAATTGTTGGTGTATTTCTTTATTTATTTTTACTGCACTCTGTGATGTGATTTGATTTGATGATTAGATTACCCGTAGGTTAGAAACGATCTGGTTGTTAATAAGAATTTTTGCAGGTGGCCACTCTCATGTAGGGCAGTAAAAGGGGGGCTAATTAATTAATAATTATGTAAATGCTACATGTGCTTCAGTTACTTAGCCCCCAAATAAAAAGAGTGTGGCCAAGTGTGGCTAAGTAATTTAATTTAAATGCATATATATAACTGCTTGGGATAATTTTTATTATAAACTGCTTAGGATAACCCTGCATGTGGTCTAGATTTTCTTTTTCTTTCTATGAATTGTAATGTAAATGTAAATGCGTTTGAAAAGTGTTATAAAATATGAAAGTGATTTTGAAAATGGGATATAACATCCAATTTGGAATCCAAAGAAAGGAGAATATACCTTAAAGGATTATTCTCTTTAATTTGGAAAGCCAAATTAAGATGATTCAATATCCAAATAGAAAAGAAAATACCCCTCTTAAGGATGAGTTTCTTTTCATTTTGATATCCAGAACTCGGCGGACCAGAGAAGCTCGTAGAAGAAGAAAAGACAGAACGAGAAGATTGAAGATAGAAGATGAAGAAATAAATATTCAAGGAATAGTATATCCCAGTTCAAAAAATCACTTGCGTCATTCTTAGGATTAGAATCTGGGTTTGTTGTCAGTGGTGCCCGGCCACTTTACTTTTCTGTAAATTCTGGGTGTAATATGAACATTGGATATTGGATATTATAATTTTGGATTACTTAATTTGTTTGTTTACATTATTTGTGCAGTAGCTTTTTTTAGGGCCCTTGCATGCCATATTTTGTTTTGGCCTGGATTCGAATCCGAGAGATTTTTTTCGTAAGGGTACGCTTAAAATTCT
>NW_021548664.1:0-612 GCF_001605985.2 Dendrobium catenatum
AAAGAGTTTGTTATTTAAAACCTAAGGCTTGTAGAATGGTCTCAACCTTCCAACACATTTTGAGTGGTAAGAAAAAAACACACCCAACACACATTAGGAAGATAAAGGGACAAAATACATGCCGAAAGGAAGGTTTTCTCAAAAGGTCAACATATGTTTGCCCATAAGATGGTTGTATGGGGTAACATATGAAGATTTGGAACTTGGAGAAAATTATCTTGCTTTCCACATTTTGAAGGGAATTGGAATTTTGAATGACTTAAAATCGGGTTTTTCCTACGGAATCCAAAACACAACGGACAGAGTTTTCCCTTGCCCGAAGGCTTATTGAATTGTAAGAAAGACCAAAGTAAAGTAAATAGTCTAACCCTCCTCATTCCTAAAAGTTCAAGGGGAGTAAAGGGGTTAAGGCTAAAATACTTCAAAACTTTCTGAAAGTCAAAGATTTTTCAAACTCCTTTCAATCTTAAAAGGTTGGCATATTGAATGTGACATTTGTTAATCATAATTTTAAAAAAATGCCTAGGGACCTGATTTGACACTGTCACCTCATAGGAAATCCCAGGGCAGAAGGAAAAAATCAGGACGATTAAGTTAGCAAATAACAAATTT
>NW_021548665.1:0-254 GCF_001605985.2 Dendrobium catenatum
ACTGGTAGGTACCGTTCGGTACTGGTAGGTACCGTTCAGCACTGGTAGTTACCGTTCAGCACTGGTAGGTACACTTCATATTTTGTCATATTTTGACACACCGGCTTTTATTTTGCAGGTCAGATTCAATTTATACTGCAGGAAACATCCAGATTTTTAGAAGTCAAATCGATGAACTATTAACAGACCAATATCTGGACGACAACCACATCGACGCCTTCGCTAGTTTGCTCGCTGAGAAAAACAAACTTCGT
>NW_021548666.1:0-322 GCF_001605985.2 Dendrobium catenatum
AGACTTAATTAGGAGATCAAATTATAAACTAAAAATTTATTAGGATGAAAATAATTTTAAATATAAAAATTTTAGATTAATCTCTAAAATTAACCAATAAATTTGATTAATAAAATGCCCAATCTACCTTTCTTTTTCTAATTTATAACAAACTAAAATAATTTAACAAAGTTAATTATCACTGGATAACCCAGGCCTACGAGGCTATTAAGTTATCCCCAAGGAGGGTGAAATAAACCTCACGGCCTCGGTGTGAAAGAAAGGTGGTAGTTAATCAAACACTAAAATAAAACATCCTAAAATACTAATATTTGAACTTAAC
>NW_021548667.1:0-445 GCF_001605985.2 Dendrobium catenatum
TTCGAAACAAGAATTTTCTGACTTCTAGAGCTTTGACGTATCAAAATAGGGGGGCAACTGATATGTCATCAGAAAATTATCTTGATTGGGCACGAATCTCGATGCAAAACCAACCCGAAAACTTCAAAAATTAAAATCGGGATCATCTGAACTCCAATTTCAGCAAACTTATAGTCAAACTGAGCGTCTCGGAAATTCAAACCCAACGACACCAAATTCAACTCAATCCAAGCCCAAATCAAGTACCCAAAGTGTTGTTGGAAAGTTCATACTGCAATTTGAGTTACCAAACGGTCTCCGATTTTAACGAGCTTATAGTTGAATCGAACGGCTCAACGAGACAAATCTAATGAGCCCAATATCGCCAAATTCTAACATCTTTAAGACCTTCAAATGTCTGACAAACGGTGCATGATCAAGGGATTCAATATCAACCGTCCATTCG
>NW_021548668.1:0-410 GCF_001605985.2 Dendrobium catenatum
ATTTTGGATATTAATGATATGATGTAATTTTGGACTATGAAAATGTAAATTATGTTTTCCTTTGTTTATTGATTTTCTTCTTTAAAGCAATTAATCAGGTCTGGATGTTGATGAAATTGATTTGGTTGATATATGAAGGGAACAAATTAATTGACAAGGTAATAAAGATTATAAAGAAAAAGAATAAAAGAAATCCTTTCACTATAGATCATGGGACGTGACGACCTTCGTTGCTTGACAATTACAATCGAGGTCGCTCGTCGATTATGATCCCTCCTATCTTCATTGCTCATCGACTACGGTTCCTTCGACCTTCGTCGTCCACCCACTACTATCCCTCCGACCTCCATTGCCCATTGATTACGGTCGCTACGACCACTATCGCCTGTCGACTATGGTAGCTCCGACCT
>NW_021548669.1:0-247 GCF_001605985.2 Dendrobium catenatum
AATTTTCCTTTTCCTTTTTTTTTGTGCACGAGTACGGCGTCCCCAGCCAGTACCATGAGGGGGTGACTCCTGTCATTTTGCAATACCCTTTTCCTTTATTTTCTTTTCTTTTCTCATTTTCATCCTTATAGTTACCATTGCATATAACATATATCACATGTATCCTTATAAATTATTTCCTTTCTTTTCTCATAAGCTTATCATATATGAATTCTTTCTTAAGACTATAAAATCATAAGGATTTGTT
>NW_021548670.1:0-272 GCF_001605985.2 Dendrobium catenatum
TGAAGTTTATTCAAAGTGAACAGCTACGTATCAAATTTTATTTGAGTTATGTTATTTCTTTTAGAAAATTTTGGTGTGAATGGTAGACAATTACAAGAGGCCATGTTGATTGTCAGCCGAGACATGCATCTATGGTGTTTGTGATATTGCCTTAATGGGATATTTCTTGTGCTGGAAGATTTTATTTCTTGTTAAAAAAAAAAGGGGTTTCATTCATGTTCTTGAAATAATACGATGTAATAAAATATGTGTGCATTGCTATTATTTTGGGA
>NW_021548671.1:0-418 GCF_001605985.2 Dendrobium catenatum
AACTCTTTCAGAATATGAAGAGTCGACGTTATAAATTATAAGTTGTTTACTCTCTTATATTTAATATTATATATTTTTGGATAATTATTAATAAAAAAATTTTAAAATTGCCTATGCCGGTCCCAAGCCCGAATGAAAAAAGTTGAGGGAAAATTTTAATAACATAATTTAGGCCCCCCTTGATAAACTTTCTGGCTCTGCCACTGAATCTAGACTGCTTATGGAATAGGCTAATCATATGGTTAAAGACATTCATAAAATCATTAACAAACCAAATATTCAGACTAATAATTTTGAACACAAATATGTAATAATTTTAATGATACAACACTCTCAATTTGGGGGAACCCCTATAGAAGATCCTAACATGCATATAGCTAGTTTTTTAGAAATGTATGCCACCTTTAAATATAATAGT
>NW_021548672.1:0-331 GCF_001605985.2 Dendrobium catenatum
GGACCGGGTCTTAGAAAACTTAGACTTAGGATGCATGCACACTTCAGGATAGAAACATATAACATAAAAAACTTAGTAACACCTCACCCTAGAATTAGTGAACATTTTTAAATTAAAATTCAATCAATTAGAAAACTTTAGTCAATAATTAACCTATATAGGACATATCAAAACCACATAATCTGTTGCACATACTTAGAATTGTTTGTTAGGACAACCGACTCTAGATTTAGGTTAGGCCGGTATTTATTTTCTTACTGCTGTGTGACGGACTTTCTCGGCTTTCATTGCATATTGGATGTAAAATTGTTGGTATGTTTGTCTACTTACT
>NW_021548673.1:0-404 GCF_001605985.2 Dendrobium catenatum
AAATAAGTGATCATATCATACGATTATTAATCATACAGTATGATTATTTCAAAAAAAACTATGTTAGATTTTCCTCACTCCCCATTTTTGAGTGTGCTCGATCACCAATTGTATACACTCTTATGTGTCCATACTTAAGAAATAGGAAATTATAAGAAAGTTAAAACTATAGACTCTTTAACTTGACATCCTATTCTACCTAAGCTTGAGTCTTTAATAGTCTTGAGAATTGTATATTTTCGCTGAAATGTTAGTATGCACACAAAAAAAAATAATATCCAGTATTCATGGTAAGAGAAATAAAAAACTCAATCAATAATATTTATTATTATCAAAATCACAAGCTAGGGATTCAGGATTATAACAAGTAGACATTCTACTTTATGCCTCACTCATTAGTTTTT
>NW_021548674.1:0-246 GCF_001605985.2 Dendrobium catenatum
AGGTTTTTAAAGCTTTGTTTTGGGATGATTTTCTTACTGCTTTTTAAAATAGCTTTCTAGTAAAAAAATAATTTTTTTTATGAAAAAAACTGTTTTTAGAAACAAGAAGTCATAGAAAAGGAAGAGATTTATTTATAATTATTTAGTCACCATTTTTATTACATGTAGTATATTCATAAAAAAATATTTATCAAATTTATCGATCATTATTTTTTTGTCAAAATGGATTTTAAAAGTATTGTATTT
>NW_021548675.1:0-307 GCF_001605985.2 Dendrobium catenatum
AGTTACTATGTGAGCCTAAAAAATTTTATTTTTAATTGCAAGTAAAAGAATTTTAAGCGTACCCTTACAAAAAAAATCTCTCCGATTCGAATCCAGGCTAAAACAGAACACGGCATGCAAGGTCCTAAAAAAAATCTACTGCACAAACAATATAAACAAAGAATTTTAATAATTCAAATATAATGTCCAATGTCCATTGTCCATATTACACCCTGAATTTACAGAAAAGTAAAGTGGCCGGGCACCACTAACAACAAACGCGGATTCTAAGCCTAAGAATGACACAAGTGATTTTTGAAATGGGATA
>NW_021548676.1:0-505 GCF_001605985.2 Dendrobium catenatum
TTGTTCCCTTATTTCTCTGTATTATTTTCTACTTCTCTTTACCCTTCTCTTCTTTCTTATTTAATGGCTATATTTCCATCTACGTGGTTGAATTAACTTGCTGCAAGTAGTTTGATGATTCATTAATGGTCATTTCTTGTCGCCTAGTTTTGCTATGTTTGTTTGGTTAGCAAACGTTGTTGAAATTCTTTTGAGAAATGATAATGGTTATTGCTAATCATGGATGATTTTGTAAGGCGTATTGGTGTAGACAAAGTGTAGATTGATTTGTGTTATTTTGGTAGCAAAACAATTAATATGAATCATGTTATATAGCCTAAAGCTCTAGGTGTATATGGTGGCGAGTCTTGAGAAGCCATGTCGTTTCTTTATAGAAACATGCATGCTAAGTGATTGAAGAAATGTCTCAAAGAATTCTTGCTTGGAATGAAAGAGTTTGAATGCAAGTTTCTACTTCTATTTTAACTGAAAGTTTTGTTTTATATATTGATGACATGAAGGGTGA
>NW_021548677.1:0-331 GCF_001605985.2 Dendrobium catenatum
TAACATTAGTGACTAAATAATAACATGGTTAGAGCAACTTCCACATGGCACAAGAAAACATAGCATTACCTTCCATTTTACTACTTGTTCAACATAATTTTTAACAAGTCATATGGTGGCTATAAGCTTTTGTACCCTTTCAGCTCTTCAATTCAAGGTTGGGTCTTTTTCCCAACTTTTAGAATTGACGTTGTTCTCTCAATTCAAGGTTGGGTCTAAATTCTCAACTTCTAGAATTGAGAGTATATGCTTACCAGGGGTGTCAATATTTGACCCGACCCGAAAACCCGACCCGACCCGACCCGGAAAATCCGGGTTGGACCCGACCCGT
>NW_021548678.1:0-317 GCF_001605985.2 Dendrobium catenatum
AATTCTAGAAACTTATTACTCCTATAAAGAAATATACAAACCTTTTATAAGTCTAAAATGCCCAAAAAATGAATAATTGTTTGAGAAACCAAGAACATTCCGAGGATCCTAATTTTTAATATTGAGTTTGAAACAGATATTTCAAGAAAGTTTGAGCTTCCATATTGCGTTTGATGACGGATTTTATCCAGTTAATCCGGTGCTTTTCGAGAAGAGGTAGAGAACGAAGATGGTTAGAGAGTCTTTTAGATCAATATTAAAGAGCCAAAACAACTATTGCCATATATAAAAGAAACATGTTAGTTATGCTTGCTTCT
>NW_021548679.1:0-226 GCF_001605985.2 Dendrobium catenatum
ACTTCAATATCTAAACAATGCCACCACGATTCTGAAGATTGACTGGCTTTATATCTCTTGGCCATGTGATATCCTTCCGGATAATTCTCCATAACAATCTGATGGAGAGGTTGAGGGTCAACTGGAGTTTCATCTTGCTGACTTGAATTTGGCACTTCTTCTGCCTTCAGAAATTGTAATATAGCGGGTTCCAAGATCCTACGAGTGTAAACCCCGATGAATATAG
>NW_021548680.1:0-309 GCF_001605985.2 Dendrobium catenatum
ACTTACAAAGTGCCTTGCCATAGCTTAAATAGAAGCCTCAAAATGAGCTCATTAATGCAAGTTGCCGCCATTATCGTCCAGGACGATAGGTATATCGTCCTGGCTGATCAGTACAAATTCAGCTCATCAGCCTGGGATGATTTGGGACGATTAGAATAAAATTAGTTACATCGTCCTGGCCGATATCATGATCGTCCAGGCCGATTAGTTTAAAACCGATTTCAATCGTCCTGATCATCGCCCTGAATACAAGATGTTCGATGAAGATCGTCCAGGCCATCTTCCTGGCCGATCATATGAACGTCCCAG
>NW_021548681.1:0-210 GCF_001605985.2 Dendrobium catenatum
GAACGTATAAGACGTTGGATGCTCACTAGTCATCCCAAGGACTATCCGCCACCGGCTATGATGCACCGACACTTCTCCTTAAAGAGGCGTGCAGTGTTCGACACCGTGTCCGACATGACACTCCTCCGACACGTGTCGGGCACGCCGAAAACGTGTCCGATTAAAAAAATATTAAAAACAAATTGGACACGCGTGTCCGACACACATATC
>NW_021548682.1:0-248 GCF_001605985.2 Dendrobium catenatum
ATGTTTAATAATTTTTTTAATTATAATTACTTGAAAATTTTATTTAATAAATATTTAATTAAAAATGATCAAATCCCTTATATTTAACACCATTAACTTCAACATTTAATGTTAGGTATAAAAATATCTCATTTTAAAGAGTTGAGGGATCATTTTGGTCCTTTTCTCTTCTTGAAATATTGATCTTCTACAAATTTACATGCACTCGGTAAAAAAAAAAAGCGTTATAGCTACCTTCTGTTGTAATA
>NW_021548683.1:0-234 GCF_001605985.2 Dendrobium catenatum
TCATTGATGGGCTCCCAAAATCAGAAGGCTACACAGTAATACTTGTAGTGGTCGACAGGCTGAGCAAATATGCTCATTTCATTCCCTTGAGACACCCGTACACAGCAGTGTCTGTAGCAGCAGCTTTTGTGAGGGAGATAGTCCGCCTGCATGGGGTACCAGAGTCCATTATTTCTGATAGGGACAAGGTGTTCCTGAGCCATTTCTGGAGGGAGCTATTTAGGATGCAGGGAA
>NW_021548684.1:0-250 GCF_001605985.2 Dendrobium catenatum
TCACCATGGGGAGCTTCAGTACTGTTTGTAAAGAAGAAAGATGAGAGCTTCAGAATGTGCATAGATTATAGAGAATTGAATAAGCTTACTGTTAAGAATAACTACACATTGCCCAGGATTGATGATCTCTTTGATTTGAGATCTGGATACCACCTGCTACGAATTAAGGAGGAAGATATAGCAAAGATAGCTTTTAGAACCAGATATGGCCACTACGAGTTTGTAGTAATGCCATTTGGAGTGACAAATG
>NW_021548685.1:0-257 GCF_001605985.2 Dendrobium catenatum
ACAATAATATATATGAAAATCCCATTCACATTATACTAGATAGAATTCTTTTTATGATGTATGTCTAAAGGTCTATACAGTCTCTTTCTAGGATGGACAATCCAAAATGATGTAAACACTCTCATCTCATCCTCCTTATTACTCTTCCTAAATAATCCAACAACATATTTCTCTTTAAAATTTGATAGATCAATCTCCCAGAATATTTTGACCCATTGAGACAAGCCTAGCCTACCTACTTTTATTGAGATCCCATA
>NW_021548686.1:0-234 GCF_001605985.2 Dendrobium catenatum
CGCAGCGACATGCGATCTTCAAGACTAGGTGCACGATAAGTGGCAAAGTGTGTGACCTGCTTATAGACAGTGGATGTACAGAGAACATCGTATCCAAAGCGGTTGTTCAGGGGCTCCAATTGAAGACCACCAAACTCACTCAGCCTTACAAAATCAGTTGGGTCAAGAGAGGTTTAGAGATCCTAGTCACTGATTCCTGCCGTGTGCAATTTTCGATTGGCAAGCATTACTCAT
>NW_021548687.1:0-282 GCF_001605985.2 Dendrobium catenatum
TCCATAGCCTTTCCCAGGTTCCTCGGCTCCAGTACCCTGACTGCTGTTCGGATCTCTGGTTTCAACCCCTTCATGAAGTTCCCTTCTAAGGCTGACTCTGAAATGTGATCCAATCTGCTAGCTAAGTACTCAAACCGATCCCGATAATCTGCCACAGTTCCTTCTTGAGTCAAGGCAAAGAATTGCTCATAGAAGTCTCCTCCCCCGTCGGTTTGGAAACGCTCTAATAAGCAATCCTTGAACTCTCTCCAATTCCGGATGGGCTCCCTCCTGCCACGCCAC
>NW_021548688.1:0-325 GCF_001605985.2 Dendrobium catenatum
CTTTCCTCTCTCCCTTTCAAGCTCTCTCTTATAGTTTCTCCAACAAGAACGAAGCTACAATGACTGCCAAAGACACTTACAAAGTGTCATGCTAAGGCTTAAATAGAAGCTCTCAAAACGAGCTCATTAATGTAAGTTTTCGACATTATCGTCCAGACCAATAGACATATCGTCCTGGCCGATCAGTACAATATAAGCTCATTAGCCCGGGACGATTTGAGACGATCAGTAGAAAATTGGTTACATCGTCCAGGCCGATCTCACGATCGTCCTGCCCGATTAGTTCAAATCAGATTTCAATCATCCTGAGCAACGCCCTGTTTTT
>NW_021548689.1:0-374 GCF_001605985.2 Dendrobium catenatum
TTATTCATGTAATATATTCTCATTATTAATAATATTATATTTTATTAGATTTCAATTATTATTTTATTCCCTTACTTTTAAATAGGCATATTTGTGTTAGCACAAAACTAATCAAATAAAAATATAACCTTTTAGAATTTCTAATACTGCAAGAAATAAGGGTCATTCTGGTGAGAGAAATCTATGTACTAGAGTTGCAAAATTTTTGTTAGCTCATAACAGTAGACAAACATTTTTTTGAGGAGATTCCCCACTAGTTTTAAACTCTCCTATTGATGGTTTCACGTCCTGAAATTTTTTGGCTCGCCAATTTTGAATTATATTGTCGCATATTTTTTGTATAATTTATGCTTAATAAAATTCAGATTTTTTTA
>NW_021548690.1:0-254 GCF_001605985.2 Dendrobium catenatum
ATCGGGGGCATAGGTCGTCGACCTTCTAGATCAATAACTTGATATGCTTCTCCTTGGTACACCTTCTCGATGACAAAAGGGCCTTTCCAGTTTGGTTCAAATTTACCACCAATTCTTTGGTGTGAAATAATTATCTTCTTTGTACCAAGGATGTCATTCAGTATGTTTCTTTTCATAGCTTTAACTTGAATATTGTGATTTTGGTTCTTCTGCCCTATGCTTTGTGCTACGGACATTTGATTAAGAATTATCTG
>NW_021548691.1:0-516 GCF_001605985.2 Dendrobium catenatum
TGATCGGCCAGCTTGAATTCAGGGCGATGCTCAGGACAATTTTCCTCTAATTTGAACTGATAAGCCGGGACGATCGTGAGATCGGCCCGGACTATCAAGCCAACTTTTAATCATCCAGTTTGCATTCAGGGCGATGCTATGGCCGATCTTCTGAGATTTGTACTGATCGGCCAGGATGATTTCCATATCGTCCTGGATGATATAGTCGGCTACTTACAATTATTGAGCTCTTTTTAAGCTCTTCTATTTAAAGAGCTTTTGTTTAACATTTTTGAACATCTTTTGCTGCTACTTTAGCCTGAGAAAACCTAAAGGAGAGAGAGATAGAGCGAGAGAGAGAGAGGATCTTGTGAGGGGGGAGCTTGTGAGGGGATTCACAAGGGGTTGAACCAAGCATTGTTCCACTTCTTCTTCCTAGAGTCTCTTGTCCTTGTAGAGGTTGGGAGAGGTAAGCTTCAGTGACTGATTGAGGTTCTCTGCCTGCTTTAGGATGAAGCAAAAGGAGGAAGGTTCTCT
>NW_021548692.1:0-369 GCF_001605985.2 Dendrobium catenatum
GATAGTGCCATCAGCTGTGAGCACTCCACGCGGGAAATAGCATCCGCCGCCTTGTTTTGAACCCCTGGCTTATACTTAATCTCAAACTCATACCCCAAGAGTTTGGCTAACCACCTCTGATGTTCTTCTGCCACTAATCTCTGCTCCAGTAAGTACTTCAGACTCCACTGATCAGTACGAACTACAAATCGTTGTCCCAATAGATAAGGCCACCATTTTTGAATAGCCAACACAATGGCCATCAGTTCCCGCTCATAAACTAATTTTAGCCTTGCTCTATTTGATAAGATCCGGCTGAAGAAAGCAATCGGCCTATGATTCTGCATGAGTAGCGCTCCCAAACCCACTCCTGAAGCGTCAGTCTCAACC
>NW_021548693.1:0-228 GCF_001605985.2 Dendrobium catenatum
CATTTTCTCTCTCCCTTTCAAGCTCTCTCTTCTAGTTTCCCCCACAAGAACGAAGCTACAATGGCTGCGAAAGACACTTACAAAGTGCCTTGCCATAGCTTAAATAGAGGCTCTCAAAACGAGAGCTCATTAATGTAAGTTGCCGCCATTATCGTCCAGGACGATAGCAAAATCGTCCTGGCCGAGTAGCACAAATATGAGGAAAATCGTCCTGAATATCGCCCTGAA
>NW_021548694.1:0-273 GCF_001605985.2 Dendrobium catenatum
TTTCTCTTTTATTAGTTAGGATTTTTCCGTTCTTTAACATTAGATGAGCGAGTGGTCCAATTTTTTTTTTTAGGTTAGGATTCTTCATTTCTTTAGGATTAGACGTGCTAGTGGTAGACAATGCCCTTCGTGGTACCATCATAATTTAATTTTTTTTTTTTTAATTTGGTTATGGTTTTACCTTTCCTTAGGATTAAAAATGTTCATGATGGATAATGTCATTCATGGCACCATCTTAGTTTTAATTTAGTTTTCTCTTTTATTAGTTAGGAT
>NW_021548695.1:0-511 GCF_001605985.2 Dendrobium catenatum
AACTGTTTGGTAACATTCATGATAAATCCTATTAAATCCCATGTGTCTGTTTGGCTATAGAGCGGATTTAACGAGCAGACTCTTCCTCTAGAGTCAATAGATTTCGTAAATCCGACAAAAAATAGAATTTTGAAAATCCGGGATTTAGCACGAAAAGGTGGAATTTTCCGTTTACGGTAGCTTTCATTTTCCATGAGATTTGATTTTGCATTTTAGGCCGTTTGGCTGGATTTCGCTCAAATCCGACCTAAATCCTGCTACCAAATAGCCCCTAAATACAACAATAAAGGAAAAGGAAGAGGCATATCAAAAGCTCATGAAAAGAACTAGCATTTAATTAATAGTCTCATCACAATATGAGCAAATCTTAAGATCATCCAAGTAGACCTTGAGCAAGTCTCAAGATCATCAGAGCAGTTGCAAGCATAATGCAAACATAATCACATATTACAAAAAATGTAGGAAGAAGAAATTTGAACAAGAATAAATGCCAATGGAAGAGAGTAAATGT
>NW_021548696.1:0-204 GCF_001605985.2 Dendrobium catenatum
TCCACTCAAATGGCGCGATCCTCCTCAGCTTCAATGCCAGATTCGTGATTCCCTTCGGTTCCAACATTCGAATCGATCTCCTCCGCCTCCCGCAGCCAACCAGCATCCCATCATCCATTCTCCCCTAGAACGTTCCCAGTTTCAGATCCGAGCAAGCCCGACCCTATTTACGCCTCTGCAGTGCCGCGCCACACTGATCCACCA
>NW_021548697.1:0-1464 GCF_001605985.2 Dendrobium catenatum
ACGAGTCAAGCTCGAGCTCAAACTCAAGCTCATTTAGCTCGAGTTTGATGAAACTCGGCTCATTGGAGCCAACTCGAATAATCATGAAATTTTTTTAATGCTTTTATTGTATTTATTAAATTTAAATATTTTAAAATAGCAATAAATACTAAACATATTTAATAAATTTAATTATTTTTAAATCTTATCTAAACCTCGTTTACAGTGAGACAAGTTCTTTTGAGCTCGAGCTCAAGTTCAAGTCGAGCATATATCTGACGAGCAAAAAATAATATGGCCACTACTCGACTCGTTTACACCCCTAATCTATATCTTCATATATGTAAAACAGTAATTTTTAAGATTACCTCTTTTATATATACAAATAAATTTTAAGAATTGACAAAGTTAATTTCTTATGTGGATAAAATCTCAAAATTGCCCTTCTCATATTTAGAAATAAATTTTGAAGGGGGATCAAACCTATATGGGTTTCCACCCATGGAACCGAGTCAAGCTCAAGTTTTTATTGAGCTCATATATTAAATGAGCTAAAGTTTGAATTTGATGAGACTTGACTTGCGAGCCAACTAGTCTGTCTAGCTCTACATTTGGTGTGCAAGTTAATGATATAGCTGCTAGTTGTAATTTTTTTTTTACTAGTTGTATTTTCATTGATTGAGGAAACAAGGCTGCTATTTATTTACAGTAAATAGAATAATAGGATTGTCTACACCAATAATAAAAAATCTGCCATTTTTTAAGGGGTAGAGGCACTTATAACAGGGTGGCAAAATGGGTTTTCAAGTTGGGTTCAGGTCAAATCTGAAATTGACACACCTTTAATTGTTCTATCCGGAATCCGACTCGATTAGACAAACAGGTCATAAATTCTGACTCGGACCCGACCCACTAACCTGCAAATGTGAGGACTGTGAGGCAGACGTGCGCAATTGCACGAGTGCGAGCATGTCATGTGAGCAGGGGTGCGAGGATGCGAGTGTAATAACCCATATTTTGACCTAGGTAAATAATTTTTTCAGGAGTCAATATCACTCCAAATCTCAAACGTCTTCGCCATAGTATTTCTATTTTAGTACTTGCACAAATTAATTTTTGGGCACTGTAAAAAATCCTTAAAAAAAATGCACATATCAATATAAATGGAGATTTCAAAATCGTTAGGTGTCCGATTCGCAAATCGATTTCACTGATACTTTTTAAATAAAGTGATTGAGATTATGCTTATTTTGAATATTTATTTGAGATTTTTTATCAAGTCTGACTCCAATGTCAACATAAAGATTAATGTTGAACTTCTTGGCTTCAATGCCTCCTCAATAGAGAATGACCAAAACAAATAATAAATATCTTTTGAGGATAGTTTTGATATATGTCATATGAAATCCAGGTGATTTTCTATTAATAATAATTAATTTTGAGTTGATTAATATAATGAGTCTTAGAATGTTACGTTATATGAGA
>NW_021548698.1:0-210 GCF_001605985.2 Dendrobium catenatum
GTAAGAGTATGTGTCCAAGTGCAAAAGGGCTCTATTATAAGATGTAGTTTTTGTTTCTATTGTTGGATCTAATTGCACCCTTTGAGTCACTTATTACTAGAAGCCACCCCTACTCTTTTCCCTACCAACCCTTCTGTACAAAACCCCTAGATAGATCCATTAGGGGAAGAAGCAGTTCCTAAAATCCCACTTCCCATCCTCCTAAACTAG
>NW_021548699.1:0-935 GCF_001605985.2 Dendrobium catenatum
TTCAATAATACCATGCAACATCAAACAAAGAATCAGATCTCAAGATTGGATTGAATAATGTTATGTTGTAAAGATTTTGTAATATTCATTGATGTAATTTTGATTTCTTGAATCAATTCCTATAAAGGGGTATGCTTTCTTGGTGACCATGCACACACACTCAAGGAAGTGAGATCTACTCAAATCTAGAAGATAAAGTTTTGAACTAATCGTACTGGAAGATTTTGGATTGTCCAGGACGATTCTTTGTGATATTAGAAAATAGTCGCCAATGCTAATTTAGGCATGATTTTAACTTTTAATTTTTGTTCTAATCATCCTGGATGATCTTGATCATCCTGAACGATCAATACAAATCATGCCTAAATTGATCCTATGATTAGGGGATTAATTATGGTTAAATTTTACAATCGGATCATCTTGGATGATATGTATATCATACAGGATGATGTTTGCCGACATACTTGATTTTCCTAAATCGTCCAAGATAAAAAACCATAATTTTTCTTCTATTCATCCCGGATGATCCAAAATATCATCCTGAATGATATGCACAATTTTGTACTGATCGACCTGGACTTTCCTAATATTATCCAGGACTATCAGGTCAAATTCTGCACATCGTATTGGATGATCCTACGATTATCCAGAATTATTTTGGGCGTCAAAATTGAGTTTTTAGGGTTTTCTGAAGCCCTCTTTTTAAGCGCATCATATAGTACAATCCTGCGATCGTCATGGACTATATTTGGCACTGAAATTGAGTTTTTAGGATTTTTAGAAGCGCTCTTCTTAAGCACATCGTACGAGATGATTTGACAATCGTCTTGGATGATAATGTCAGTTTGGTGCATTTAAGAGCCTTTTTGGAGCTCTTATATTTAAGCATTGTCAAGGCAATTTATATGTGTTTTTGGCAGCCATTGAGGCTTCAT
>NW_021548700.1:0-204 GCF_001605985.2 Dendrobium catenatum
TACAAAATATTTAAAATATTTAAACTCTCAATCTTTATAATATATAAAAAGTTATGTGGAGAAAGTTTCACCAGTGCAAAGTTATTTCTATTGTTTCATAATAAAAATAAACAAAAAATTTAGAAAAAAACATCATATTTTTGAAAACTAAAATAGACAAAATATGGCATGCCTTGATCTAAGCAAATTAACTAGTTCGACTGA
>NW_021548701.1:0-222 GCF_001605985.2 Dendrobium catenatum
CATGGCACCGTACGAGGCTCTGTATGGCAGGAAGTGTCGTACTCCTTTGTCTTTGACAGAGATCGGAGATAGACAGGAACTGGGTGCCACTTTTGTTGAGGAAATTGTTAAGAAGATCAGCTTGATAAAAGAAAGATTGAAAGCGGCTCAGGATCGACAGCAGAAGTATTACAATCAGAAGCACGGGTTTGTTGAGTTTCAGGTTGGTGACTTTGTGTATGT
>NW_021548702.1:0-963 GCF_001605985.2 Dendrobium catenatum
ATTCCTGGGAATCGATGTGAGCGGCGCCGAAGGAGCAGTGCCTCGGCGGGATTTCGGGCAGCATATCGGGAAGATTTCGTGGATCCCTTGGATAAAGTATGCTCTTTTATACATTTTTTGTTTTCTTTTGGCTTTGATCCGGAGGTCAACAAATGCCCCCCAACAAATGTGGTACGCGTCCAGAGCGAATCATGTTTGTTGTATGCTGATTGACCTTGTGGATCTCTAGATATTTATTCTAGATGTCACACCAAGGCTTTCGTTTAGTGGATCTCCAAAAATTTATTTGGATGTCACACTAGTTTTCTTTTAGTGGATCTCCGAAATTTTGTTTGGATGTCACACTAAGATTTTCTTTTAGTGGATCTCCAAAATTTCAGTTGGATGTCACACTAATATTTTCTTTTTCCATAGATCTCTTGGATATATTAATAGATGGTTGAGATACTGATTTCTTTTGTCCTGTGCTTTGTGCTGCGGACATTGATAGAGGATTACCTGATTTGTCTTTGATGACTTGTCAGGTGGTTTTTGTACCTTCGGCCCTATGCTTCTAGCTTTAGCGGGCTTGATGAAGGGGTAGATGCCGGTGACCTAAACCCTTAGGTTTGTATTAGGTCGATGGCGTAAAGTCATCGGTCCAGAGATTTGTGCATAGCGGACTTGTTAATGACAAAATCCTTTCAGTTCAGCCTTGAGCTTTTGGTGAACTTTGGGATAATTTTCTTCGGTCCTTTGCTTTGTGCTTTGGCGGACTTGTTCAAGAAAAATTCTTTCGATCCTCGCTTTGTGCTTTACGGATTTGTTGAAGGATTTATAGATTCTGAATTCAGTTGATAGTACTGAACATAGGTAGTATCTTGATCCTTAAACACTTGAGAAGACTTTAATCTGAGTCACTGGAGTTCATCAGATCGGGAGAGCTAGGATTTGATAGCTCTTCGTCCTCTGGTTGCTGAGATG
>NW_021548703.1:0-269 GCF_001605985.2 Dendrobium catenatum
ATCTTTCTTTTATCAAACTGATTTTCTTAACAGTTTCTTCCAAGAAAGTGGCACCCAAATCCTGTCTATCTTCGACTCAGTCAGAGTCAAAGGAGTGCGGCACTTCCTGCCATACAGAGCCTCGTACGGTGCCATATCGATACTGGACTGAAAACTGTTGTTATAAGTAAACTCAATCAGCGGGATATGATCCTCCCAGCTTCCGCCAAAGTCCAGAACACAGAGCCTCAATAGATCTTCCAGCACCTGAATGGTCCTCTCAGACTGTC
>NW_021548704.1:0-298 GCF_001605985.2 Dendrobium catenatum
TATGAATAGTTTAAATAATTTTGATTATTATCTCGTACGATAGGTGACAAATAAATATTATCATATACAAAGATCGGGTCCTATAATATGATTGGTCCAATAATTTTGTACAATCAAACTGGATCAATTAATCTAATATTTCCTCCTATTTAGAGTAATAATTTAAGTAAGACTTAATTATATCATATAGTATGATAACCATCATATAGTATGATTAGTACTAATTTTGAATTTCAAAATATTGCCCAAATTATGATTGGAGGCTAAGAACTTGATATCAACTATTCATCCTGTATGA
>NW_021548705.1:0-216 GCF_001605985.2 Dendrobium catenatum
GTATGGAATCTCTCCATTTATCCTTATTAAGAGGAAATCACTGCAAGTTGCACTCAAAATATTTTTAATTCCTCAAACGCCTGTTGCTGGATGAATTTTTGTTTTTTCATTACTTCGAAGAAATAATCTTCTTCAACTTTTAGGCCAGAAGTCCATTCACCTGCTCCTCATTAACTCCGCACAACTTTTCTGGACAAATTTTGAGGCTATTAATCC
>NW_021548706.1:0-428 GCF_001605985.2 Dendrobium catenatum
TGAGCTCGAGCTTGAAATGAGCTCCTATGGTGAGCTCCAACTCTGCTCTTTTGAGTGGCCTCGGGTTCGTGCTCGACTCTTGAGCTTGCTCACCATAGAATTTGGAACGTTTGGTCGCCAGAGAAGAAGATTGGGAGCCGAACTGTGTATCCATTGATGCGCTTAACCATTGTAGAAGAAGAAGAGGGTTGAAGATGAAGAATTTAATTATTTTTTTATTTGGAGAAGAGAGGAGTGCGCATTTAAAAGAACTAATTAATGGCTTTATTGAAATCCCGTCTGCTTGTGACATGCATTTCATGACCTGATACTACTGTGACTGCATGAACCACGCCAACTCCCATGTATATGAGACATGTGCGAACCGTCTCGTGCCCGTATGCGAGACTCTCTCCTTTTCTTCGCCTGATCGAACCGAATGAACATAG
>NW_021548707.1:0-319 GCF_001605985.2 Dendrobium catenatum
AGATTTAATTCAAATGAAGTGCATTAAGGATGAATATAAAAAATTGTTTTTCTTAGAATATGATATTCAATATAGGTCGATGAAATATTTCGATCAAATTTTCAATGAAAGTTGTGAGAATATGATTGGCTTGAATGACCTTAACGCTCTAAATGAAAATAGAGATTTCTGTTTTTATCGTCGTATTAGTAAAATCGAAGTTAAAGTGGTTTTAAAAAAATGAAGTATAAAAAGTAGGACCCAATAATATTCTAATAAAAGTGTGAAAATGCTTAGGAGATTAAGAACTTTTTGGCTTATTAAACTTTTTAATATCATT
>NW_021548708.1:0-225 GCF_001605985.2 Dendrobium catenatum
AAAGTTTTCAAATTGAGCCAAGTCAAATCTCATGACAAGTGGAGTTTTCAATTTTTCATCATAGGTGGCATCGATTAATTTGGAAAGTACTTGCTCCCTCCCTATTCCCCTCTCCACCTCACCATGCCGCCGGCCCTATGATGGGTCCCCATTGATGGCTTAATTAATTCCCTCTTCCAAGTTTGAAGTTCAAATTGATTTCAAATAATTTTCCCTCTAATCTTT
>NW_021548709.1:0-213 GCF_001605985.2 Dendrobium catenatum
TCGCATGTGGCATATGATTTTAACTGGTTATTCATCATCGTCATGAATTCTTAATGGAGTTAAAATTAATATTCCTTTTAGTCAATGGAACAGGGAAGAACAACTCAATGCTCAATTGAATGCAAAGTTTTTAAATTGTTTTTTCTGTGCTTTAAATTCTGATGATTTTATGTTAATATCCACGTGCATTACCGGTAAGGAAGTTTGGGATAA
>NW_021548710.1:0-962 GCF_001605985.2 Dendrobium catenatum
TTTTAAAAAAAATAATAAAAAATATACTAAACAAATATATCTTTTATTAAGAAAATAAAAATGACTGCAAATAGACCCCACTAATCTTTGTAATTTTAAACCCAAATGACTTTGTAATATTTTCTTCAGATTTATTATCAAGTTGTTGAAAATTACTAAGTATGATACTACCTAAATTCCTTCATCTTTTCCAAGCTACTTTTATTAAGGATATGAATTGTCATCAATTAGATGAAATTCAAGGAAAGGACATAGTTCATTTGCATTTATTCTCCTCTCTACAATTACTCCCCTCCACCTTACTTTTCTATAAGTACTTTGATCAAGTTTAAATGTTAGAAATTTGACTGAAAAATTATAATAAATATCTTGAAATTTTTAATATGACAATTCACTTAGTTTGACATATTATTAAGTTAGCCATAATTTCAAGGGTTCGAAAGATCGTACATCTAGATAGTGTGGGACATGATGAAGGAATCGACCTCAACTCTTAAAATAAAATTACATAATCATGCTCAACTAAATCTATTTTGTATTCAAAAGAAAAAAGTTTCATGTTCAAATAATTATAAATATAATATGTAAGGTAAGACTTTGGTTGGCATAGCTTTCTTACTGTTTTTTAAAACAACTGTTTAATTTTTTTTTTAATTATAAATTTTATATTAGAAATCTGCTTCATAAAACAACAAGCAAGCAGTCTCAAATGAAGCGAAAAAAAAAAACATTTTATTGCATCACTAAAATCTTAAGAATAAATTAAAAAATAAATATAACATTAAGGAAAATACACGCACATCATATATATAAACTTTGAACTTAAAACTTTTTGGTTAGTAGATAAAACCCCCCAACTAACAGACTAATATGAGCTACATGGATGTTATAAAATTTTGCTTTAATGATTCATCAATCCTTTATTATATCATCTTTATATATCTAGATATTTATAATCATTT
>NW_021548711.1:0-347 GCF_001605985.2 Dendrobium catenatum
TTGTGCATTTTGCCCCCACCCCCTCCCTCATAAAAATTTTTTGCCCTTCTTTTATCAATTCTAAGCATCTTTGTCCATCTCTCACAAAAAGTTTTATTTGCCCATCCTAAAAAAAGAAGCCAAATCTGCCCCTGCAATCCACCAAATTGGCTTCTTACTTTCCACTTTTACAATTGCCAGAGCACATGCCAATAGCCTTCCTTTGATCATATTTAGGTTTTGTTTGGAATAATTTTTTTATGATTTTTTAAAATAGTTTTTTAGTACAAAAAAATATTTTCAATTAGAAATTTTTATTTTAAAAAGTAATTGTAGAAAGCAGAAAAAAAGCTATCATAAACGAAACA
>NW_021548712.1:0-310 GCF_001605985.2 Dendrobium catenatum
AGTTAGACCGATCGAAGGTGCTCGAGGGTACTCAGGCAAAAATTAAGTTCAACAACTTTAAACAATAATACAAACAACATATTAAAAATACATATGAATAACACATTAAAAAAATACTTTAAATAATATTTCTCCCCCTTTTTGACAATAGCAAAAAGAGAAGAAGAGACTAACCAAACTAATCCAGAAATATAAGAAGTCATATAAAAAGCCTTTGATAATCGATCCTTTAAAGAGATGGAGTTATATTTTCAAGTAGAAATTAAAAGCAAAAGACAAATAGAAAGATTCATATAATTTATGTATAGAT
>NW_021548713.1:0-462 GCF_001605985.2 Dendrobium catenatum
AGCCCCAAATAACTTTCTCTTTCTTCCCTCTCTCCTCTTTGGTAAATTACAGTGCTGAAATTTAGATTTTTCATTATAAAATGAATCATTTAAAAAAATCTGATTGTTATAGAACAAGTATTGAGACTATTATAACTTAACATAGAATATGATAAGGATATTGATAAACATATTGATAAGCATATTAATATAGTATATTAATATGACATATTAATAGACAAATATATGGCATAACATTTGATATAAAATAGATATTTATAGAAGGCACATAATAGAATCATTAATATAATGAAAATAACATATAATGTTGTATACGACACTCCAATGATTATTTTGATATTGCCTTTTCCAGTACATGATATTAATTTATTGATTTTAATGTAATAATTTTTAAGCTTTTCACATTTTTTTGATAATATTGATCTGTATTACTAATGATTGATCATTGTTAATACTGATTGA
>NW_021548714.1:0-413 GCF_001605985.2 Dendrobium catenatum
ATTGACATCGGCCAGACTCTATTTAGGGCAATGTTCAAGACGATTGTACTCGGATTTGAACTAATCAGCCAGGATGATATTGCATCGACCTAGACGATGTAACCAATTTTCTTCTGATCGTCCCAAATCATCCCGGGCTGATTGAGCTTAATTTAAACTGATCAGCCAGGATGATATTCCTATCGGCCTGGACGATAAAGTTGGCAAGTTGCATTTTTTTTTTTTTTTTAAGAAAATCCAAAAAAAATTGCATTAAGCTAAAAGGAAAACAGATACAATCAAGAAAGTCCTAAAGCATCACATTCCTCCTTCAAACAAAACAGGAATGAAGAAGGAATACCATTCTCCAGAAGATCACCCCAAACGAAAGATCTCCCTAAAGCCAAATTAGCACAAATATCAGCTAATTTGTT
>NW_021548715.1:0-211 GCF_001605985.2 Dendrobium catenatum
ACACATCCCAAAAATTGGAATTTTTCGGAGCCCACAATGCCCAATCAATAACTACTTTATTTTTTATAAAATTAGAGTTATAAGGCTAGGCATTTAATATAAAAAGGTTTTCATCATACCCTATATATGAGAAATGGAGATAGAGCAAGAGCGGATAGAGAGAAGAGAGATTTGTTGTAATATCATTCTAAACCTTCTCTAGCCTCTCTCG
>NW_021548716.1:0-2690 GCF_001605985.2 Dendrobium catenatum
GATTAGGAGAAATTATTCTTTTTGAAAATTCAAATTATATTGTTTGCCATCATCAAAAAGGGGGAGATTATTGCGGATCAATGGTTTATGATTTTGATGATAGCAAACATTCCTTATTTCTCTACGATTGCCTTATGTGCTAACGTTTCAGGTCCACACGTTCAGACTGCAATATAGAATCAGCTCAAGATTGGGTAGACTAGGTCTATGTCAGTTTGTAATCTTTTTCCTTTCTTGAGACTATTGTATTTAGTGTGGCTATAACTTGGTAGAAATTCTCTTGCTTCCTATATGACTTCTGCTTTTGGTAACATCGTCCGGGACGATATTAATATCGGCCTGGACGATCTGTCCAAAATCAAAAACCCTGATTAGGGCATCCTCATTAAGGTAGCCGTCAACAGATCGGCCTGGACGATACTTGTATCGGCCAGGACGATAAGCTCAATTTAGAAAGAATCAGCCGCCATTGACAATTAAGGTATACTGTATTTTTAAATTATCGGCCAGGACGATCCAAGGATCGGCCTGGACGAAATTACCAAATTATGCCTTAATTGATCAGGAAATCAAGGGAGCATTAATGGTTGATTGATACGATCACATTGGCCGAGACGATCGCATGATCGGCCAGGATGATGGCCTGGACGATCTATATCGGCCAGCTTAAAAATAGGGCGATGCTCAAGATGATTGAAATCTGATTTGAACTAATCGACCAGGACGATCGTGAGATCGGCCTGGACGATGTAACCAATTTTCTTCTGATCGTCCCAAATCGTCCCGGGCTAATGAGCTTAATTTGTACTGATCAGCTAAGACGATATGCCTATCGGCCTGGATGATAATGTCGGCAACTTGCATTAATGAGCTCGTTTTGAGAGCTTCTATTTAAGCTTTGGCATGACACTTTCTAAGTGTCTTTGGTAGCCATTGTAGCTTCGTTCTTGTGGGGGAAACTAGAAGAGAGAGCTTAAAAGGGAGAGAGGAAAGGGTGGAGTTTGAGAGATGGAGAAGATCCTGTGAGGGGGGACTCAAGGGAGTGTGGAGGGGGTTCCACACGGTTGATATGGCGAACTCGCACCTTAGTACCATGGGATTCAAGGCTTGTCTCAAGGTAAGTTCACCAAAGAAGAAGTCTCTTTGGTGTCAAAGGACCCGACGAATCCGCCGCACCGGGGGAGGTGGAAGTGATTTTGTAAGGGCTTCTCCGCCTAGCCGTGGGTGCTAAAGGAGAGACACTTGTGTTAGTGCAATACTTGGCATGTGCCTCCAAGGAGTGGACGTAGGTCAAGGTTTGACCGAACCACTATAAATCTAGTGTGTTCTTTCTTTTTACTGCTTCCGCGTTTTAATTTCCGCACTTTGATTGTGGTGATTTTGCATTGTGTTTTGGTTTTAAGGTTTTCCAAATCACCTCTCTCTTTGTTAGCCTTGGGCCAGTTCACATAGGACCTAACATCCCTAACGAACTTTCAATGTCCTTACTGGAAAGAGATTATTTGAGATTGGATCCTAGTAATATTTTCGACTAGGCATTTGGCTCTTTGTGAGCTAGAGTTTATTTGAATTTGTCCACCCCGGCAGACTATTGCGGAGGGTGGATGGGCTTTGCTTTAAGTGTTGGGATGGATGGTTTCATTTTTAAACATTTTTGGAATTTTGAGATTTTTGTGGAGTTTTGGATTTTTCTGGGATTTTGGGTGGAGCTTGAAAGTGTTTGGAATGGACTTTTGGGAGACAATTGAAAATATTTGGGAACCCCTCCGGTTGAGATCTGCATTCAACACGGCCATCATCGAGGTGTTCGGAGCCATTTCTCCTTATGGATCGAACCTTGTCAACTCTGTCGGGCTGTTGACAGAGGATCGGGTTTCGTAGGCTTTTTGCCTTTATTAGTGAATTCATATTGTTGTAGGCCTTAAAGGCCTAATATGAATGTATTAAAACAAATATATCGGTCGTAGCAATCGTATATTTGTTTGAGAGTTCGAACCTTGTCGACTCCTATTGACCCGTATAGGAGGATCGGGTTCGAACTAGAATTTACTTGTCAACCCGCGCAGCATCCCTAGACGTCACATTTGTATCAATAACACGCTCGTCGAGGCCCATAGGGGTTAAGATTATATACCCCATTAGTGTACCTATGTGTATACAAACTATTGTGCACGTACGAGGGTATTCTTGGAATAGACGCCTTCTGTCTGCTTGTATGAATGTTGCAGATCCGGTGGCGTAGCAGCTTCTGGATAGAATTGTTCGCTGCTTCGTACAGGTAGACTGTCGTGCACTATTTGTTGATTTTTGTAGGTGGGTTATAGTGCACTAACAAATCTCCTGCCTTCGCCAGTAGATGTTGCTATCTACTATAGTTCCCTTTCATTCTTCTTGTAGATGACATATTACGTATATGACGGGTTTCCTATGACTGCTCGTAGGTATCTGAATTTACTACATATCATTTGCTCTTTCTTGCAGCGAATTGGACAGTCGTATTTGAATGGTGATTGATTTTCGGGGTGTCGTAGCATCCACCACTGTTGTAAGCAGATGTATTCATTCTTAGACTGAAGTTGACTACATGATACTGCATTTACTGTAGTCTTTATGTATCTACCTATGGGTGGATATTATACATACATTTGATTCATAGAGAAATTGTATGTATTGCAGATCTTTGTCTTCAT
>NW_021548717.1:0-683 GCF_001605985.2 Dendrobium catenatum
ATTTAAATCATTAAATTCATCCATATTTGAATACTCATTTTCTGAATTAGGGGCGGAACCACAATTTCTGAATTATCCCTTGGGCGGTCCAGTAAAAACCATGGGAGTTTTGTCATTGTAGTTTAAATCATGTTGCTATTTTGATTTTGAATTTGTTATGTGCCCACAATTTTGACTCCAATGGTTAAATTTCTACTTCATTTTCTATCTCTTCTTGGTTTTTAAGAAAATCTAAATTTTGTTACAGCTCGTGTCTTTCTTCTTTTATACTAAGTTAAAAGTCTATTTTATCTTTAGCATTGCTGCTATAGTTAATGAATTTGGTTTCTGCCCCTAATTTCCCCAAAAACAATTACACATAGCACAATTAATGCTTATTCAATCTTACACAAAATCTTTCATAGTTTGATATTTTTTAGCTCTTTTTTTAATTTTTTTTAGTATTTTTAAAAATTTTAGTTTTGTAATACTAATTATCTTACTAGAGGTCCCTAATTTTTTATTTTTATTTTTGTGATTTTGAATTTATTTTTCCTTTGCAATATTTCCATGTTGACTAAAATGGATTCGTGTCTAACCCTAATACCAATTAACTCAAACCTCGCCCGCTTATTAAATGGAAAAAGATCAACTTGAGCTTGACCCACTTAATAAACAGGCACAAAAGACTAACATGAACTCGA
>NW_021548718.1:0-279 GCF_001605985.2 Dendrobium catenatum
TGGCGGTAAAACTGCCGGTTAGAGGACACGTACCACACCCTTACTCGCAAGAGATTGTTTGAGAATGGATCCTAGTGATATTTTCGACTAGGCATTTGGCTATTTGTGAGCTAGAGTTTATTTAAATCTGTCCACCCTGGCAGACTGTCGCGGAGGGTGAATGGATTTTGCTTTAAGCGTTGAGATGGATTGATTTCATATTTTAAATATTTTTGGGCTTTTGGGATTTTGAGATTTTTCTAGATTTTGAGAAGCTTTGGGTATTTGGGTGGAATTTAA
>NW_021548719.1:0-2960 GCF_001605985.2 Dendrobium catenatum
GAAGTGTATAATAACGGTAATAGCATAAGGCTAACACCTTGCAAGGCAAATATTCTTTTCAAACCACCAACATGCATAAAATAAAATTTTCTTATATGTAAGTTTGTTGGATTGAGTAGCTTTGGTGCCACTATATTATGATTATGATGTAAGTTTGTATGTTCCTCAAAGATATGCATTTGAGCTAATGAATGTGCTTGATGTATTTGATAGAGGATGAAGTCTTTTTCATCCTAAATTGTTATGAATTTGACAACAAATTTATTAATGGCCACCTGAGACAATAGAAATATGAGTTAACTTGTAATAAATACTAATCCAAATCCCTTTGAGCATAAGGGTGTATCTTCTCATCTATTTCACCACGAAAGTTAATATAACAACCAATCTATGAGAAAACCTATATAATTCGTTTTAATTGAAAGTTTTATCCCTTACATGACAAGTAATTTATTACCGCTCATGAAAAATCTTCAAACTAAGAAAATATATTCCTTATTGGGCTTAGTAGTGCTTTCTCATAGCTTAATTTGTCTTATAAAAAGAACCAATCATTCCCAAGATTTAGGCTTTGTTTGGGACGGCTTCCTCTTAAAGAAGCTTTCTAGTACAAATTTTTTTATTTTTGTACTAAAAAGCTTATTTAAGAAATAATAAGAAAATTATCCCAAATGAAGCCTTACTCGAGCAACATATTTGGATATCAAACATAATGAAGGGCATGCATTTCAAAAAAAAAAAAACAACAACTTAATTTTGATAATTACCATATTATTTATGCAAATGTCATATGATAATTACCATTAAGGAAGTTGACAAGGAGAAGGGATGTAAGTTTAATTACCATCAGTCAAGGGAGGAAAGGATCTCAGTTTATATATATATACATGTACTGCTTAATATATATTTCATAATATGTTAATAAGGTGACAATAGAAAATAAATAATAAAAATAAACATTCACTTCCTCATGATATCTTTTTCATTAATTTCAACATAATTACTTATTACTTTTAAAGAATTTCAATAAATCCTAATAAATTAATTTTAAACAAAAAATTCCAATAAAAGTTCAATCAAGTGTCCTCTTTAAAATATCCTTCTTTCAAAATTTATGTGCAAATCTATATACTTGCATATAAAAATGCTTAAATTTTAATAAATTCATTATAAATGTGCACATACATTTAAATAAGCTAGTTTAGTTAACAGGGGATGACCCAAATTTATTTTCACTACTAGTTAATTTTTTCTTCTAATTTATTATTGCTGATAATGGATCATGTTCAATCAACAGCAAAGACCACATAAAAATCCAGCGTATCTTTCAACAGATCCATGAAAAAAATGACCTTTCAACTTCATGAAGACGGCAGCAACGAGCAAACTATCTAATCCAGCCTGGTGGTAGGTTCCGACTCTTGCCACCCCAAGATCCTCTGCGACTTTGTTCAGCCCGCCATGGAGGTTGTTGCAAAACTTCATCAAATGCTTAATGTCATAGACTTTAGGAAAATACAACCGCAGAGAATGGCAGAAATCCTCCTGTGAGTCTGGTAGATTGCGGCAAGTTAACGTTTTGAGAAGATACCCTAAGTCGAAGAAACTATAGAAAGTGATCCATTGGACAGAATCATTTTGCACGACGCCGGAAGAGATGATGAGTTCGGAAAAGCGATCGGCGGTGACGCCGAGGCGGTGATCCTTTTCTAAGTCCATGCCGCTGTGACGAAGAAGCTCAATATGGCTGCGGTCGAAGATGTCCCTTGCTGCGTCAAACTCGCGGAAATTGAACTGCCAAATGCAAGGGCGAGGGGGAGAGCCGAAGTGAGGGAGGTGGCCTGAAGAGTCAAAGAAGGTGAGGCCGAGTTGGATGAGTTTGAGGACGTCGACATTGCGTTTGAGATTTTGGTATTTGAATACAAATGAATTCAAAGAAGTGACGGCAGAGGGAACTAGGACGGCGGGGAACTCGGTGTCCATGGAGACGAAGGGGTAGTCGGCAATAATAGAGCAAATGAGAGAGAGTTCGTCCTCCAGGTTAGAGTCCCATACCTCACGGATCTCAACAGAGTCAGCGGCGAAGTCACCATTGAGGTTATGGAGGCTCCACATTGGGCACCGGTAGCAGCTAAATGGGGAAGGGTTGTTTGGTTGCAGGATTTAAGAACAAAAATGACAACTTTTATAAATACATGCAGCACCTTCTTCGTTCAGCCTTAAATTCTAGGCATTAGGCCATTTGGACGAAATTCTCTAACAAACTTATTAAGTGTAGAAACATTCACACAAAAGAGTAATTCATCTCCAACAAACTTTATTTTTAACACCAAAGAAGAATATTTTGTGTATATCATTTGAATCTTTCTCCTCTCTTTTTTATATAAAAATGTTTTTCTATAAATAATGCTATGCCTTGATTGACATCACATTTTTCACATCGTAGAAAAAAATACAACAATAAGTAACTAGTAAATAATGCAACGCAAATCTCTCTAGACACTAGAGAATAGAGACTCTATGGAATGATTAAAGATAAAATAAATAATCGAATCACATGGAACTTATCATTCAATGCTTAGAAAAAAAAAAAAAAATCTCTCCAAAGCTAAGATAACTTCCATGCTTACAATTAAGGCTCTATTTGACACAACCATTTTTATAAAAGTTGCAATCGCTTAATAATATAATTTTTTTTTATTTTAATCAATCATGAAATACCAACACTTTCGTCTAAACAGTTTAATCAATTGAATCTAATAGAAAATTTAAATTCTTGCATTCTACTTTTGTTACGAATAGCAAAAATGAAAATTCATTTGATCCCAAATTTGTGTTTATTAAAAAAATTTAAACACAATTTTTTTTTCTTTTAATTTACTTTTACTAAAAATGGGTTATGCATGCTTCAATCAACATCAAGACCATATAAAAGTCCAGCACATCTCGGTGTAGATCCC
>NW_021548720.1:0-258 GCF_001605985.2 Dendrobium catenatum
GATTACCAAATCTTAGCGCCGCAACAAGATCCGCCGTGCAAGGCGAAGGGTCAAAAGAGCTGAAGCATCGAAGAAAAATCCTGTTGTCGTTGCCGCGACAGAGGTATCGAAGAATATAACTTCTGAATTCACTAAGGTGTTTTTCAATTCTCCTCAGTTGGCTGGTAACAGGCTTCATCCACTATCTGCTGCTGGTGGAGAAGAGAGTGTAGTGCGCATAGCACATTCTCTGCCAACACCATTATGTGATGATCCAAT
>NW_021548721.1:0-357 GCF_001605985.2 Dendrobium catenatum
AGACGTCACGTGTGTACCAATAACATGCTCGTCGGGGTCCATGCGGGTTGAGATTGTATTTTCCCCTTTTAGTGTACCTATGTGTATACAAATTATAGTGCACGTGCAGAGGTATTTTAAAATATTTGTAGACGCCTTCTGTCTGCTTGTACGGAGATTGCAGATTCAGTGGCGTGGCGTAGCAGCTTCTGAATAGATTTATTCGCTGCGTCGTACAGGTAGACTGTCGTGCACTATGATTGCTTTCTGCAGGTGGATCGTAATGCACTAACGAGTCTCCTGCTTTGCGTCATAGGAACTTACACTTGTTGTATTCTTCGTGCATTTTGTTGATCTTTTAAGTACACCAGCAACTGC
>NW_021548722.1:0-336 GCF_001605985.2 Dendrobium catenatum
TAAATGGCGTGATGGTTGGTGGGCATGCAGAAATTTCGCGAGCAAATGCATGGGAGTAGAGTTCGAACCCAGCCTTGTGCGCACGCGTGGCGGGCCAAAGCGCAGATCGACAACGCAAGCGAATCGGGTTGGTGCGTAATTTTTGGACGGTTTTTTTGTGTCTTTCCTATATAAAGTCCAATTAGAATTGCCTCTTAATTTTTTTGCCTACTGATCTTCGTGCCAACTGAAGGAAGACTCAAGGAGTGAGTGTGAGAGAGTATTTGAAGGAGGAATTTTACTACTTGAGTGTGAAAGATTCACTTGGTACTCAAAGGTAAGAATCTCTACTTATAG
>NW_021548723.1:0-209 GCF_001605985.2 Dendrobium catenatum
GCAAATACAAACATAAATAAATAAAAACAAATACATAAGACGACTTAAAAATATATTGGTGCGATCGTGACCGTAGATCGGCGGTCGCGGCTCCGATAGACTTTCTAAGCTCCGATGTCCCCATCAGAACATCATTGTCAACATAGTAATAATTGGTAATAATCAGTTTGAATTTTTATCTTTTAGTTCAAAAGGCTTTGCATATCACG
>NW_021548724.1:0-242 GCF_001605985.2 Dendrobium catenatum
TGCTTTTTCTTTATCCTACTACAGGCATATGCGCCGGTTAGGGACTCTGCTACAGGAACATACACCGAGCAGAGGTGACTCTTTCCTCTCCACAGCATGGCTGGCATATGCGCCAGATGATTGTGTTGAGTGTTCTTCTGTTACACTTCTTTTGGCATATGCGCCAAATAGAGACCCTGCCGCAGGCACATACACTGGGCAGAGGTTTTCTTTTCTTTCGTCCTACTACAGGCATATGCGCC
>NW_021548725.1:0-527 GCF_001605985.2 Dendrobium catenatum
GAGTCAACATTAGCATATTTATTGTTGGCAAAGTGGGCCATCGACATAGTGAATTATTGATGGAGACTTAATGGAGTTATCATTATATACAAAATCATTATTGGCATGATCATTGTCAGCAGGGGGGATATTGTGGCATAGCCATGTTGATGAAAAGGGCCTTCGATGGTGTTATAATTTGCACATTTGCTATTGACTAAGAATCATCAATAGAGCATTTTTGACTAGGTTATCATAAATAATACTCATAGTATTGGTGATATTTAAGGCGGATAACCAATATTTTAGTACTCAGTAGAGTTTTGTGCATCGAGGTTGATGGTGATGACAAAAGGATGCAAATGATTATTCACTGAAATTACCCTTAAACATTAGATATAAAATGCTCTGTTTTTACCTTTCTTGTGATTTCCATATTTGTGTTTCACCAAATGATCTATTATTTTAAAATTCATGATTCATTGGAGTGCATACAACAACAACAACAATAAAAATAACAAAGAAAGCCTTTATCCCACTACATGGGG
>NW_021548726.1:0-209 GCF_001605985.2 Dendrobium catenatum
TACAACATGAACCAAGTCATGGTCATTTTGACCAAGTTAACACTTATAAACTTGGTCAAACTAGCTCAAGCTCCTTTGCTTTCCTTCAAACCTTAAATCCTAATCATCAAGCCTATCCAAGCTCAATCCAACCTGCAACTATGACCTCCCACTGCCACCTCAACCTCCCTTAACCCGTTGACTGGTCAAAACAAGTCAACCTCAAGCCC
>NW_021548727.1:0-734 GCF_001605985.2 Dendrobium catenatum
TGAAGCCAAGTACTCTAGCAATCTTCTTCTTCATTGGGTACCTAACCACCTTGCAAAAAATAATTTGTGATTTGCTAAAATTGACTCTTTGTCCTGTCCACTTACAGAAATCTTCCTCAATAGTCTTCAATGCATTAGCTAAGGAAATGGAGGCATGGGAAAAGATTAACACATCATCTACATAAAGGAGATCTGTGATCTTTGGGCCTCTAGAAGAAATATGAATGCCAAGAGACTGTCCCCTTTGCTTAATTGAATAGGACAAAAGTTGAGAACACAGTATGAAGATGTAGGGTGAGAGTGGACACCCTTGACGGAATCCACTTTGAGCATTAATCCACTTGGAATTCTTTCCATTAATGATAATAGAAAACCTCACATCTACAACACATTCTAAGAGAAGGTTAGAGAAATTAGTAGGAAAACCATACCACTTACGAATTTGACGAAGAGTTGTCCACCCCATGCTATCATATGATTGCTCCATATCCAATTTTATAGCCATCAATCCCTTCTTATTTTTAGATATCTTAAGCTTGTGAAAGATTTCCAGAGCCAAAAGGCAATGCTCTGAAATAGATCTTCCAGGAATGAAGGCCATTTGCTCTTCAGAAATCATCTTGGAAATACCCTTCTTCAATCTGTTAACTAACATGGTAGCTACAATCTTATAGTTAGTTTGGCAAAGGCTAATAGTCCTGTAATTAGCCGGAATCAAAGGGTTCTTAACTTTA
>NW_021548728.1:0-274 GCF_001605985.2 Dendrobium catenatum
GGTACTCTACCTTCACTAGAAGGGTGAAAAAGGATGATGATACTCTCTGCCTTCACCAGGAGGGTAAAAAAGGACGTGTATGTACTCTTCCTTCACAAGGTGGGTGAAAAAGGATGATAATATAAATTGTCATCACTTGGAGAGTGTAAAAAGCGATTGTTCTTTGTCGCACTGGGTCGATGGAAGAGGGTTTGTAAGGGCTTCTCCACCTTGCTGTGCGAGTAAAAAGAGAGTCGTTATTATTTAATGCAATACTTGTAGAAAGAGTTTCTAA
>NW_021548729.1:0-251 GCF_001605985.2 Dendrobium catenatum
AATAAAACATAAAAGGTATAATATTTCGCATAACAAAACTTGTGCAACCAACCGCAAAGCCTAAATGACTTGGAAATGGACCTATTGCTATCTATCACTTAATAAAAGCTCATTAATATCCTCGAATACCTAACCAAAGAAATAGCACTTCACGAGAAAATCATGCTTCATGCCACGGTGAATTAGCAAGCTTACTTCTGCTTAGGTTGTTGATTTAATTCTTATCCCATTCATTTGGGATAGAGATGTAA
>NW_021548730.1:0-363 GCF_001605985.2 Dendrobium catenatum
GACTTTTCGACGTGATTTGGATTTGGCACAACTTTCAATGCACAACTTTTGATATGTTATAGATATGATTATTGCACACGATTTGACTGTATTCTACGAAGATTTTACGTATCGAAATTGATTCTACGCGATTTTAATCTAATAGAAAATAATCAGGACTTGATTTGATTTGATTTCTATAGGGCAATAGTCTTATGTTGATGTTATGGATCTTCATCTGTAATTTGGAAAGATTTGGAAATTGTGCCTTTTTGCAAGATTTTTGTGTAAATTTAACCGACTGCCGTTACGCTGCCCGATTTTCGTATGATTTCTGAATTTTCTGTAATTGATAGATTGAATTGATATGCGTATAACTATTGA
>NW_021548731.1:0-381 GCF_001605985.2 Dendrobium catenatum
TATTATCTACCCCTTTATCTTAAAGTCCAAAACTAATAATAGATTTTGGGTACATAAATTTTCACTCGGAATAACTTTACAAACTTTGTAATCTAAACGATCTAATTTTCTTATAAGAAAATAGTCAATCTGGGTTGTACTATATCCATTTTTATAAGTGATGATATGCTCATTCCTTTTCTTAAATAAGATACTAGCAATTGAAAATCATAAGCTAAACAAAAATCTAATATGGTCTTGTCACTGTTGGAGAATTTTTGTATCATCAAATGGATTGCATACTTTATGATTGAGTACGACATAAGAACATGATATATTACCCCGAAGGGTAAAAATATTATTTTCTTATGGACTCAATAATAAAATTTATAATTTTAATAG
>NW_021548732.1:0-212 GCF_001605985.2 Dendrobium catenatum
ATTTATGAAAGCTATTTTTGGAAAGTTTTCATTTTCAGTCCGATTTGAATTTCAAATTCAAAAGGGGTTTAATTGGTTCTTTTCTTAATTCCTTAACATTAAGCAAATTCCATTAAGTCCCTCTTAATTTAAATTCATTTGAATTTTAAATTCAAATTTAGAAGCATTAAACCACTTCATTACTCCCACCTCAGTTTTAATTCCTATTCTAA
>NW_021548733.1:0-479 GCF_001605985.2 Dendrobium catenatum
AACAGATAAGAAGATCTTGGAAGTAAATTCTGTAGATACTGAAGAGCCAAATGCTGATAACAAAGTGGAAGAAGGGATTGCTGAAAATCTTTTTAAGAAAGCAATGGATTCCAAAAACTGCAGTCCAGAAATTAATCAGTCTTGTATCAACAGATTCATTCTATTGAGTAATCAAATTGAAGAAGGAAAGATTTATCAAGAAAATCTGATTGAAGATCAAGTGCAGGAAGAGCCTCCAGATAAGAATGTTTCTGATCCGAGTTGCATTTCAAATTCTTTTCTTCAGTCTAATGAAGATGTTTGTATTATTGTGAAGAAGAAGAAATCCAAACAATTGAAGGACTTGGGTCCTATCAGCTCGAAATTAAGGAGCAGGAGAATGGAAATGGAATCCAAAGGCAATATGGGGAGCCAATCCCCATTCAATCATTAAATGTATTCATTTGCTTTTTGGAATTGTAGAGGAGCAAAAAAGAAGA
>NW_021548734.1:0-271 GCF_001605985.2 Dendrobium catenatum
AAAATTTCACAGGGAGGATCAGGGGGGTGGAAACCTTTAATACAATGATGGAGATCCGCTGGGGTGAAGGTTTCCTTCACACTTGACCGGACTACCTAGCTAGGGAGCTCAGGATGAGGGAATTACTGCAGAGAAAGCCTCAACGAATGAGCTTCTCTATCTGGAAGCTTCGGGGGATAAAGGCGAGCAGGTTTCCTTCAGAGGTCGTGATTGGAGGACGGCTGGAGGTATGATTTCGAGCGGGATGCCGAAGCCTTTCACCGGAGTTCGC
>NW_021548735.1:0-264 GCF_001605985.2 Dendrobium catenatum
TTTTAGATTGTAACGATGCAATCGTTTCATGACAAGTCTCAGATCATTTAGGTGGTCTTCCCTTTCATGACTTTTGATAACCAGATCATCGATATAACACTCCACTTGATTGTGGATGAGTTTTTGAAAAATTGGGGTCATTGCTTTCTGGTAAGTTGCACCATCATTCTCAAGTCCAAAAGGCATAACCTTACAACAAAAGACCCCCATAGGGGTTCTAAATGCAATACAATTTTTATCTTCGTGAGCCATTCTGATTTGGTT
>NW_021548736.1:0-796 GCF_001605985.2 Dendrobium catenatum
ACTTGAGAGATTTAGAACTTGTGTTTTTACTCACATCATTCCGGACGATATTTCTATCGTCCTGGATGATCGAGCTTAAAATAAAAGATTTAATCTAGATTTCTTAGTTAAGGAAGCCATAATTAACTGATCAGCCTGGATGATACCTGTATCGGCCAGGATGATATGCTCAATACAGAAAGAAATTGACGCCATGATCAATTTAGGTATTTTGTATTTTTGAAAATCGACCAGGGCGATCATGAGATCGGCCTGGACGATATCACAAAATTATGCCTAAATTAATCTAGGAATCAAGGAAGTAATTAAGGATGATTGAAATGATCACATCATTCTGGACATTCGTAGGATCGGCCAGGACGATCTATTCAAAAATCCTTAGTTGCTTCTGGATGATAAATATCGGCCAGCACAAATTCAGGGCGATGTTCAGGATGATTTTCCTCTGATTTGAACTGATCGGCCAGGACGATCAAGCAAATTTTCAATCATCAAGCTTGCATTCAGGGCGATGCTCTGGCCGATCTTATGTGATTTGTACTGATCAGCCAGGATGATTTCCATATCGCCCTGGACGATAAAGTTGGCAACTTCCAATTAATGAGCTCCTTTGAAGCTCTTCTATTTAAGAGCTCTTGTTCAACATTTTTGAATATCCTTGGCTGTTTTCTTGACCTGATAAAACCTAAAGGAGAGAGAGATAGAGAGAAAGAGGGAAAGAGAGAGAGAGGATCTTGTGAGGGGAAGCTTGTGAGGGGGTTCACAAGGGTTGCTCCAAGCATTATTCCACATCTTC
>NW_021548737.1:0-646 GCF_001605985.2 Dendrobium catenatum
TGATAGCTCCTCCCTGTCCTTTTTTTGGGAGCCTTGGAGCTCAAGCTCTTCTGTGGCTGAACGGTTGAAATATGAAAACCTAGATCATTTGATTACTCCTCAAAACTTGGCTATTTCTTCCTTTATTTCTACTGGGAACTGGAATCTTTCCCCTTCCATTCCTCCTAATCTGGCTGCTATCATCAAAGCTGTCCCTATTACTAGTTCATTGGCCAATTGTGGCTGGCACAACAAAGAAAAACCGAATTTTAAATCATTTATTAAGTCATACTTCTCTGATTGCCCGGTTGTTCCTTGGTTTAAACATGTTTGGCACAAACACTTTGCTCTTCATTTTTCGACTTGATGCTGGATGGCTTTTAAACATGGCCTTAAGACTGTTGACATTCTTCTTACCCGGGGAATTCCTGTGAATCCGATTTGTTCTTTCTACCATCTCTATGAGGAAAATCACAACCACCTCTTTTTGAATGCAATTACACTTTTCAAATTCTTGAAAAGGTCTTTCCTTGTATGACTAGCATGCTCTTTCGTTCGAACCTTGGACAAGTTTTCTATCATATTGATGACAGGGAAACGGATATTAGTAGAAAGAATTGTTGCTTTTTGCTCCTCTGTGCCACAGTCTACTATATATGGAGAGCCC
>NW_021548738.1:0-336 GCF_001605985.2 Dendrobium catenatum
ATGCTCAAATGGATGAGTGGCTTTACACTTAGAGATGGAATGTGAAATGATTATAAGTGAAAAGGTTGAAGTCGTCTTATAGATGATTTGGTCACATAACATGCTAGCCTTATGATGATCCGGTTAGAAAAAATAAATGCATTAGATCTAGCCTATGTAAAGAAATGTAGAGGTAGACATAAAAAGACTTGGTTATAAAGTATTAGAAATGATATTTTTTATTATATTTAAATGAGAATTTTACTCTTCATAGAACAAAATGGAGAAATATGATTCATGTAACTGACACCATATAGTAAGATAAAGGCATGTAATTGTTGTATTTGATGGTGAATA
>NW_021548739.1:0-352 GCF_001605985.2 Dendrobium catenatum
AGGCTTAGGAGCCAAGGGAATTGGGAAGAAAAGTCCGACTTCAGTCCAGCAAGGTGTTGAGTGAGAAAGAGAGAGAGTTGAGGAGAGAAAACCCAGGAAAAGGGGCATGGGGGAGTTCGGCCAGCAGCAGGGAGGATTGGAGAATGTTTCCAAAGTAAATTGCAACATTTATGGATAGATTTCAAACGTCCATCAATAAGGGGAAGGGAGGGTGACAGGATATGGAGGTGCTCCAATTAATTCCAATTTGAATGGGCTTTATTTGGGAATTAATTAAGCAATAAACTTAGTCAAGGTTGGCTAAGAGAGGTGGCAGAAAACTGAAGAAAAAAAATTTCCTAAGAGCTGTTAC
>NW_021548740.1:0-593 GCF_001605985.2 Dendrobium catenatum
TGGTTAGGAATTACTTGAAATCAAGTATTTCCTATCAGGTGACTTAGCATAGTTTATGTAGACTCATCTCTTAGAAGGCTTTAAGGACAGACTTCAAGACAAAGTGAGTTTATATTAGCTTTTGTTTCGTAGTTCATTAAAAAAGTCTCTAGGATTTAGCGAACTTCATTTTAACGCCAATTAATTTTGATTTTAAATCTATTCTTTTTTGTTTTTGACCACTTCTATTTTGTTTACTCTTTCACAACAATTACATAGAAGCTTTTAGCAATAGAGCAGACGCTTAGAAGCTGCATGGAGGTAACCGAAAATTGTGCTTAAATGTAAAATATGGTTTAAGTACAAAACAATATATGGAGGTGCAAGTAGCAAAAATGATAAGTGGTGGCTGCTAGAAATCTATCTTAGGGTCTGTTTGGACAGTTTTATCATTGCTTTGCTTTTTCCGGCTGCAACTACATTTCTATTTGACTACTACTTTCTTGTTGCTTTCTAAAAATTTTTGTGGCGAGAAGCTACTTTTTACAACCAAAGTTGCTTATATGTGGTAGCTTTAAGAAAGTAGTTGTTCGATACATATGTATATATATATA
>NW_021548741.1:0-269 GCF_001605985.2 Dendrobium catenatum
TACTGTTTTTGAGTTCCAAGTTGATTTGGGAGTGAACTATGTGCAGAAATTTACTGTTTTTGTACTCCGAGCTGCTTTTGGGAATGACCCATATGCAGATTTTTAATATTTCATGTGTTCTAAGCTATTTTGGGAATGGGAGATGCAGATTTTGATGCGCTTTTTTTTGTTCCAAACTTTTATGGGAATCGAGTAGATTTTTTTTAAATTTGTTTTGTCCCCAAACTGTTTTAGAATGAGATATTGGCATCCAAAAGTTGTTATGCGCT
>NW_021548742.1:0-322 GCF_001605985.2 Dendrobium catenatum
GGGATAAAGGCTTGATGTTGTTGTTGTTGTTGTTGTTGCAGAGATGAGGATGCTCTGGTGGATGAGTGATTGCATATACTTGAAAAGGTTGGAGTAGCTCCAGTGGAAGATAAGATTAGAGTGAGTCACCTTAGATTGTTGGTCACATAAAACGGCGGGCTTCAGATTCCCCGGTTAGGTAAGTAGATGTATTAGATTTGACTTATGTTAAGAAAGATAGAGGTAGACTTAAAAAACTTGATTATAAAATATTAGAAATGACTTTTCTTTATTAGATTTAGATGAGAATTTGACTCTTAACATGACACAATGAAGAAAAAGG
>NW_021548743.1:0-286 GCF_001605985.2 Dendrobium catenatum
GACCAGATCGGCTGGGAGTTTCAAGAAATTGACTGAGAAGGAGATGCAGGAGAAGAGGGCCAAGGGCCTTTGTTTCAGATGTGAGGAGAAGTTTGTTCCAGGGCACAGGTGCAAGGATCGCGCTCTCACCGTCTATATAGACGAGGCGCCTGAGGAGGGTGATGATTCTGATGAGCAGCAGATTGATCCCCAGTTGGAGGTAGCCGAGGTATCCCTCAATTCTGTGATGGGATTCACTCCTAGTCATATGATGAAGGTGAAGGGGAAGATCCTTGGGAGGGAGGTA
>NW_021548744.1:0-2902 GCF_001605985.2 Dendrobium catenatum
TTGCTATGATCGGAAGGAGGAAAGGCTCGGCCGATCAAGGAACCAATGTCAACTTCATCTAGGGCGGTGGAGGCATTAGATAGGGAGAGGGAGTTCGGTTTGGTCTGGAGAGGGAAGCTTCGGCTCGGGGTTATGTTCAACTACAATAGGAGGTGTGAATGGGGCTTCAACTAAAAAGGAATCAGATAGAGAAGAGGAAATGGAGTTAGGAGTAGCGAAGAGATTTGGATGTGGATGCTTCTTGTGATCATGGAGTGGGGCTTAGGTATAAGGTATGGTTCTGATGACTTGAAGCTTCAGATGAGATGAATCGGCTGTAGTTTTGGTGAGTAGAAATCTCTCAATATCTCTATTTCTCCTTCTCTCTATCTCAAGACTAAGAGAATCAGAAGGGGCGACAGGTATATGCGACAAGCTTGAGGGAGGTATAAAATGTATTCGTATGAAAGCATACTAGACGAACTTGCTCAGTTTTGAACTGTTCATATAATACGATGTCAGTTCGTACATATGACTAACATAGTATGAAAATAGGTTTATACAAGTTTGTACTAGGATTTTTAAACTGTTCGTACATATGATGTACGACAGTATTATACGATCTAAAGATGGCCAACTTGAATTTTTCAAAATTTTGATTGGTTTTTATTGTTCTTTTCATATAAGGGTACTAAAAACTAACTACTATTAATCTTTTCTGTGAATTTTCTCTTGAGAGTGAGAGTGAGAGTGAGAGTGTTTTGGGAGAGTGTTTGAGAGTGAGACTTGAGAGATCTTGCAAGTGGAATTTGTGAAGGGTTCACAAGGTTGCCCAAAGACGAGGATCTCTTTATAAGTACTTCAAATCTCTACCCTACTTCCTTGAAGACTCTTAAGAGAAGATCTTTGGAGAAGATCCAATTCTCTGCCATCACCATGAGGGTGAGAAAGGACGCTAGTTCTCTACCATTGTAAGTTCGAATATGTACTTAGACTTAAAGTAATTATCCCAAGGCTAACCAAGAGGGGAGGTGTTAATTAGTAATTTAAAATTTTCTTGGTAGATTAGAAAAACCATTTTTATAAGCAAAATGAAAATTTATCAAAATAAAAATTTCAACCACAAATTATCTTGCAGAAAATAAAAACACATTAAAAAGTAAAGACAGAAAAAACTCAAAAATTTATAGTGGTTCTGTCCAACAAGACCTATGTCTACTCCCTGAAGACTGCCTCTTTAGGTATTGCATTATACCAAAGTGACTCTTCTTTTGCACCCATAGTAAGACGGAGAAGCCCTTACACTTAACCTCTGTTCCACCAATCCCCAATGTGATAGAGTACTATTGTACTTTTTTACCCTCCTGGCGATGACAGAGAGCTGGCATCCTTTCACATCCTCTTAGTGTCGGCAGAGAACCGTCATCCTTTCACACCCTCCTGATGTCGATAGAAAACTGACATCTTTTCACACCCTCCTAGAGATGGCATAGAACCGACATCCTTTCACACCCTCCAGGTGTTTATAGAGTTCCATTATCCTTTCACACCCTCCTTGTGTCGATAGAGTTTTGTCATCCTTTCAGACCCTCCTACTGTCAGTAGAGTACCGACGCTCCTTTAAAATTCTTCTTCCAAGAAACTAAGAGAGAAGGTAAGACCTTTAAAGAACAACTAAAAAATACACACCGTTGGGCAACCTTGTGAATCCCCTCATAATTCCCACTTAAGATATCTCTCACTCTCTAATTACAAAAACTCTCTCAAATACTCTTCAAGTGCACTCTCAAAAGAAGTTTGTAGTAGAAAATTTGTAGGAGATATTTGATAGTGAGTTTTAGGACCTTATATATGAAAGACATGAAAAACCATCTAAAAAATAAAAAATTTCAGTTTGACCATCAAGGATCATACAGTACAATCGTAAATCGTATGTACGATCAATTCAAAAATTGCTCGGATGATCCTGTATGAACTGATTTCATACTGCGTTTGGTGTATATATGAACTGACATCATATAGTATGAACTAATTTTCCTAGTAAAATTTAGTACGAGCCGATTTCATCCTCTGGATAGCATACTGTATGAATATAATATCATATAGTATGATATGTTTAACCAAAATCATGCTTTATTTGGTACGGAAATGGATGAGTCCAGTCCATTTCATTACTCTGGACGTTGTTTGTATAAACCTAAGATTGTATAGTACGAATAGTTCAAAAAATTTACCTATTCATATGGATGAATTGGTATGCACCCATTTCGTATTCTGAACATCATCTGTACTAACCCATATCATATAGTACGATCAGTTTAGAAAAATTTTGTGTTTGTTTGGGATGAACTAGTATATAGCCATTTCATACTCTAGATGTCGTGTGTACGAATTTAACTTTGTACAATATGAACAGGATTTAGAAAAATTTTTCCTGGCATGATTTGATCAACTCCATCTTGGAGGAACACGCAGGTCAAATCATCCCGTATGATCCATGATCGTACAGTACTATTAGTTTTAAAAATACAAGTTGTTACACTCCCCTAATGTATGTGTGCACAATTACCCAATTACAATCACACTGTCTCAGACTCAAAAAAAATCTAAAAAGTATAGACTTTACTAATAATAAATTTTAATCTAATATGTCTTGAAGTTTTTAGCAGTCTGGAGCATGATTCCCCTGAAATATTAGTACGCACAAACAACAAAAATAATATTTTCAGTATATGTTAGGAGAAATAATAATCAATACAATTAGATTTTGGAATCATAAAAAATACACATGATATAAAAATATAGTTATGAAAACTAAGTTGTAACAATCTCCCCATTTTTGATGATGACAAAATAATTATTATTTGAATTAACATTTAAAGTAAATTTTCTCCTTAGCTCCCCCTAAATAAATGTCTAATTT
>NW_021548745.1:0-207 GCF_001605985.2 Dendrobium catenatum
ATTAAAAAATACATAATACCTTAATTGTCTATGGCGGAAATTTCTTTCTATTTTGAGCTTATCGTCCTGGCCGATACACGTATCGTCCTTGCCGATCTGTTGATGATGGCTACCTTAATTAAGAATCCCTGATTAGAATTTTTATTTTAAGCCAGATCGTCCAGGACGATAGGACGATGTAAATATCGTCCTGGCCGATATGAGTAA
>NW_021548746.1:0-422 GCF_001605985.2 Dendrobium catenatum
AAAAAGATTTTATGTAAATTTAGGGATTGCCTTGCCTGGACTTACGCTAAGATGTCTAGCTTATCCCCTGACATGGCAGTTCACAGATTGACAATTAAACTAGATGCATCACTTATTAAACATGCTCCAAGGAGAATGAGATTGGAGATTGAAGAATAGATGATTGCAGAGACAAGGAATCTCATAGATACGGGCTTCATTTCGTGAAGAAAATATGCTGATGAAATCGCTAATATCATCTCTGTGAAGAAGCATGGTCAGATTCATATCTGCAACAATTTTTGGGACATTAACAAGGTGATGCAATTAAATCAAGATGGCGACTGAAGATGAAACGTATATATCATTCAGAACATCTATAGGCATATTTTGCTACACAATCATACCTTTTGTCCAAAAGAACACTAGTGTCACTTATCAAC
>NW_021548747.1:0-287 GCF_001605985.2 Dendrobium catenatum
CCCTCGAGCACGAGTGGTGAGCGATATGTGGGGTGAGGCCCCCCTGATTTTCGTGTCTGATCCGCCTTCTGCTTGTCCTCAACAAGCTGAGTTGTCTCCATAATTCCCACTATCCCACGTGGGTTGACCACCCTGATGGCGGCTCTGATGTAGGGTTCAACCCTTTCATGAAATTCCCCTCCATGGCTTCATTGGGCATTCCCCTCAATCGCCCGGATAGAAGCTCAAAGCGCTCCCGGTACTCTGCCAGTGTGCCTTCCTGAATAAGAGACATGAACTGTTCATAA
>NW_021548748.1:0-341 GCF_001605985.2 Dendrobium catenatum
CAACAGCACTATTGATAATAGCCAGTTTACCTGGTTAATCATAGCTAGTGTTTGTGCTTGTCGAGTAAGACCATTGTATGGAATTGCATGTGCATCGTATGAATTTCCTGTTATGCATTGATTTATTGATTCGAATTGATTGCTTAACGTCCGGATTCATTGATTTCATTGATTGATTTCATTGATTGATCATCGAGCATTGATACTACTATTGATTATTGATTATTGATATTGATATTGATATGGACATGAACGGCATAGATTTATAGATTCATTGATACCATTGATTTATGCATTGATTCAACTTGCTACTGTAGATTATCGTATTGTCCTTTCGATTG
>NW_021548749.1:0-334 GCF_001605985.2 Dendrobium catenatum
ATTGGCTTGAGAAGAACTTCCGTCAAGGTAACATTGTTATTCCAAAGGAGTACCTGGTCGATCCGGATCAAGGGTCTGTCAAATCCATTTCAGGTAAAAACTCTAATCTTTCTTTGTCCCTTGAAGATGGTTGGGATATAGCATTATCCCGAGCATTTAAAAAGTCGATTAATCGATCTTTTCATCTTTCTCAACAGTTACCGACGAGAGCCCGGGGCCCGATCTGGGAAGTTGACCTAGAGGCATCGCAGGAGGACGTTGGGACAGTTTCCTCTCGAGTAGTTGTAGAAACTACTATAATAAAGAAAAATGAAAAGAGTAAACCTTTTGTAGA
>NW_021548750.1:0-260 GCF_001605985.2 Dendrobium catenatum
CTAAAAATGAGCTCATTAATGCAAGTTGCCGACATTATCGTCCAGGACGATAGACGATATGTCTAATCATCCCGGACGATCTTGCGATCGGTCCGGACGAAATCACCATTAATTGCTTTCCAAAATTGCCAGAGAAATTTTGGAAAAATTGTCCTGGATCATCCTGGCCGATATTTTATAGTCCAGGCCGATATTTTATAGTCCAGGCCGATCCACCAGGCCGATATCCAAAAATAAGAATTTCTTAAGTAGATCTGGCG
>NW_021548751.1:0-1364 GCF_001605985.2 Dendrobium catenatum
AAGCTTACCTCTCTCAACCCTTCCAAGGACAAGTGACTCTAGGGAAGAAGAAGTGGAACAATGCTTGGAGCAACCTTTGTGAACTCCCTCACAAGCTCCCTTCATAAGATCCTCTCTCTCTCTCCCTCTCTCTCTCACTCCTTTAGGTTTTCTCAGGTCAAGACAGCAGCTAAAGATCTTCAAAAAATGTTGAACTAGAGCTCTTAAATAGAAGTGCTTCAAAGGAGCTCAAAAATTAAAAGTTGCCGACTTTATCATCCAGGATGATGATAATATCGTCCTGTACGATCACTTCAAAACACATACGATCGGCCAAAACATCGCCCTGAAGATGATTTGGACGATTGAAAATTTGCTTGATCGTCTAGGCCGATCTCACAATCGTCCCGACCGATCAGTTCAAATCAGAAAAAAATCGTCCAGAGTATCGCCCTGAAATTGAGCTAGCTGACAGTTATCGTCTAGGAGTAACTAAGGGCTTTTGAATAGAAGTTCCTAGCCAATCCTGCGATCGTCCGGGACGATGTGATCGTATCAATCTTCCTTAATTACTTCTTGATTCCTGGATCAATTTAGGCATAATTATGTTATATCGTCCAGGCTGATCTCACGATCCTCCTAGCCGATTGCAAAAAATACAAAATACCTAAATTGATCATAGAGGCTATTTCTTTCTGTGTTGAGCATATCGTCCTGTCCAATAAATGTATCTTCTAAGACGATCAGTTAATTACGACTGCCTTAACTAAGAAATCCTGATTAGAACTATTGTTTTGAAATCGATCGTCCAAGACAATATACATATCATCCGAGACGATGTGAGTAAAAAGACAAATTCTAAATCTCTCAAGTGTGTGTTGTAGGGTTACCTAACATCAGTCACTTCAAACATTTACAATTCACTCAAGAATGGGAAAAAAGAAAATTACAGATAGACTCAACTCTAATCTACCCAGTCTTGAGCTGATTCAGATTTCCGTCCGATCTTTGAGTCCTGAACAGTTAGTAGAGAAAAGGCAGTCGTATTGTTTGTTATCATCAAAACCATAATTCATGAAACCAAATCTGCAACAATCTCCCCTTTTTTTATGATGGAAAACACTCCGACGATTATTTCAAAAATAGCAGTGTAAAATAAAAATTCAAAATAAAAGTTCAAACATATAACCCTACTACTCCCCCTTTTGACATCTCAAAAAGGAGGAAAGCAAGAAACAAAGTAAACAATTTTTTTTTAACCAAGGCATGAATAAGATGAAGTATTCCATGTGATTAATTTTAAAAATTTGTGAGCTAATGAATCAACATCAAAAAATCCACAAAATAGTATAATATCCGATCATGGTTACCCTTAGCTTGGACTT
>NW_021548752.1:0-272 GCF_001605985.2 Dendrobium catenatum
TTTGGGTCTTTGATTTGGACTCATTTGGGCTTGGATTGAGTCGAATTTGGTGTTGTTGGGTTCGTATTTTTTAGACATTTAGTTTGACTGTAAGTTTGCTGAAATTGGAATTCAGATGGTCTCTAGTTTAATTTCTAAAATTTCCAACTTGATTTTACCTCAGAATTCGTGCCCGATCAAGATAATTTTTGGTGACATATCAATTATATATAATCAAATAGATAAAAATTATAAATATTATTCATATTCTAAAAAAAGAAATATTTCATATT
>NW_021548753.1:0-239 GCF_001605985.2 Dendrobium catenatum
TACTGTCCTAAAATAGGCTGCACCTCCTGAGGAATGGACTCGTCAGATTCGGTGGGAATCTCACGTCCTACTAAGGCAAACAAAGGGGCGCCTTGAGCAATCTCAGCAGTTAGGACCTTGGCAGTGACAAGGTTCACGCCTTTCTTAGATTTGACTGGTTTGGATTTCGTTGCATCCGTAACCCGGGGCTGCGATGGCAAATGCTTAATCTTTTTGCCAGCATGTTCAAACACGCAGGT
>NW_021548754.1:0-380 GCF_001605985.2 Dendrobium catenatum
GATCTATAAATTTGTTTATATTTAAGCTTAATTTAAATATATATGAATTTTGGTATGTAGGGTCAAAGAAAATTGTTTATATATGTTTTAATTTGCAGTACAAGAAAATTATCTATTTATTAGATTTAGGTTGATAAGATTATATTTAAGTAGTTTGATTTGTAGTATACTAAAATTTATTAGCTAAGAAGTTATTAAATCATATATATGAAAATATAAGAGAAGAATGATATGAAAAAACTGAATATATTGTATTTTTAATATAAAATTTATTGATAAAATAAATTTTGTTGGTGTTTGTATAATATAATTGTTTAATAATTAAGATTAATTTTTTTTGGGGACATTTAGGCCAATTAAGACAGACTCACACACACATC
>NW_021548755.1:0-391 GCF_001605985.2 Dendrobium catenatum
GTTCCAAGGTGTCTTCTCCAGTCTTCTTCCTTCATCCAGGGGGTTCAAGGGAGGTTTTCTTCAGCAATTGGTCGAGGTTCTCTACCTGGTTCAGGAGGAAGCAAAAGGAGTTTGGTTCTCTACCTCACCGGAGTTGGCAAAAAGGAGTTTTTGTGAGGGCTTCTCTGCCTTACTGTGGGAGCAAAAGAAGAGTCACTTTTGTAGTGCAATACTCAGAGGGTACCTCCGGGGAGTGGATGTAGGTCGAGTTGATCGAACCATTATAAATTCTCTGTGTTCTTTTCTTACTATGTTCCTCATTTATTTTTTCGCACATTGATTTCTTTGTGGTGATATTGGTTTGATTTTTATTTGTGCTTTGATTGTAAGAAAATTTTTAAAATGCCAATTC
>NW_021548756.1:0-295 GCF_001605985.2 Dendrobium catenatum
CTATAAAAACATTTTAATCTTCACTTACATTTGCTGTACATACATTTTTACATACATTTAGTGAGCATTAAGTGTTGATTTTGGGTATTTAAGTGCTGCCATCTTCAATAACTCTTCTAGTTGTCTAGGAACGCTTTGCACTTTGTTTTAGTTGCTGTCCAAACAATTTCTGCACCATTTAGTGTCATTCTAGGGAGTCTACTCTTGTGATAGGTGCTGTCCGCTACTTTGTTTCACTCCCAAGTGACCCCTAGTGTCTAGCAATGGACCCGATAGGACTTCAAAAGAAGTTAGA
>NW_021548757.1:0-298 GCF_001605985.2 Dendrobium catenatum
TCCTGTCGTTCAGCGCCGTTCACGTCGTATCTCCGCAGCTCCTACGCAAAAACCGGTCTCTGATCGCATCCCGGATCGCGCCTTTAAAACGAGAGGGCAACCCCCTCATTCGGAGATCCCACGACACTCTCTCCTCTCTTCCACGATCGCAAACGGCTCCCTCTTCTCTCACGAAGCTCCGACTTGCTCCGACCTCCAGCCTTCCCGTCGATCCATCTCCGGCCTTTACCAGACATCCTCCTCCTCCTCCCGTCCGACTCCAACAACCTGCAACTCCATCGGTTTTGTCCGATCCAGA
>NW_021548758.1:0-467 GCF_001605985.2 Dendrobium catenatum
TGGCTAACCTTGGAAATCGTAACACTACGGAAGGGTAATCTATTACCCGACCTCCCCTATTCGATAACCTACCTTTTGATTTCTGGAAAACTCACATATCAACGTTTTTACAATCTACTGATTATCGCGTGTGGATGCTTATCAAAGAAGGTTATTCTCCACCTTCTCGCGAAATTAACAGTGTTAAACAGAAGTTGCTTTTACTGAATGGACTTTCGATGAACAAGATTTAGCTCAATTGAATGCAAAATATTTGAACTATTTTTTCTATGTTTTAAAATCTGAGGATTACATACGTGTCTCCACTTGCAAAATAGGTAAGGAAATTTGGGATAAATTGTGTATCACCTATGAAGGTACTAATGAAGTTAAACTATCCCGTTTGAATATTCTCTTGCATGTCTACAAACATTTTCGTATGAAACCTCACGAATTAATTTCTAACATATATACTAGGTTTACTCAGA
>NW_021548759.1:0-332 GCF_001605985.2 Dendrobium catenatum
AAAAATAGAAGTATTAGAAATGATTGTCAAAATTATAGTTCCTGAATCCATATTCGTAATAATCTCCCACTTTTTAATGATGAAAAAAAATAATTTAAGTATTTTAATTGAAACATCACTAGGAAAAATAATGTGAATCAAGAAGTTCAAATTTTAATAACAAACTGATGGTACAAACACTAAATAGACAATAGTACAATGAAGCAACATAAAATACTACCACAACTCCCTCTTTTGATATCACAAAAAGGAGGGAACTATAAAAGAAAAATAGAACAAAAACTATCAAAAAGAAATAAACTACATCATAGAAAAATAACACAAGAAAATAA
>NW_021548760.1:0-282 GCF_001605985.2 Dendrobium catenatum
ATTTTGAAAAAAGCAGAGGAACTTTTATTACGATCTCTGGCCGGACGTAGCTCAATGTTCAGTCAGATGATTGTTACTTGATTTTTGCTCGATATTTGGTCGGTATTGTTAGATATTGTTTGATAATAACGAGGAATACCGCTCTACCGAGTAATACCGAGCAATACAGAGTAATCCCAAAAAATACCAAGTTTTTCTAGATTTTTTGGGATTACTCAGTATTGCTCGGTATTACTCGGTATTTTGTCTTCACATTGGTATTTCTCATTATTGTTGGTATTG
>NW_021548761.1:0-347 GCF_001605985.2 Dendrobium catenatum
CAGGCGAAACCCCCCAAAAGATTTTTTGTATGTACAATGTACCATACTGCATTGCTTTAGATTCGGGTTGGAGATAGAGAGTGGATTTAAATGTATCTCTTTAAGTAAAATTATGTATGAAGTGAAAAGATACAAAATAGAGATTGAGAGAAGATAGATTTGCACAATTTCTCTTAATTTTGCTATGTGATTTTTTCCTTATTTTTTATTTTTCAATATTAAATTTAGGTGTCCTTTCTTCTTGGTTGCACTTTATTTTCCTTATTTGTTTGACTGTGTGATTATACTTCCCAACACCCTGATTGAGGTATAAGATTTTGAAATTTTACAATTTAATCTTAATTCTG
>NW_021548762.1:0-485 GCF_001605985.2 Dendrobium catenatum
GTAGTCTCTGTAATATGATTTCATTGAAATAAGATAAACTTTATTTACTGTCTCTCACGTGATTCTCTGTTTGTGGTACTCTGTCTCATTCCAGATCTTGCAAAGCAATATCTCTTCGTTTTCTTCAAGCATGGCCTCATCACCATATAATAAAGGAGAAATTATTATGTGCAACATTTAAATATTTGAGTGTACATTCTATATACATAATATATGTCAAATCAATATATACACCGTGCACATAATATGAATACTCAAAATTTGTATAATTCTTCCCGTCCGAATACCGCACAGAATAATTCCTACCAGCAAAACCTAAAAACACTAAAAATAACCAGTTGGCAATGGGAAAATCATAACCGCTTTAGTGTTGAACCAATAAAAATATTTGGGGCACAGTAGTTGCTGGAAAAATTTTCTTAATACTTTATTTTTCAGACTGTAATTTAAATTTTTATTTGATCAATATTTTTTTACTTATTTTA
>NW_021548763.1:0-409 GCF_001605985.2 Dendrobium catenatum
GGGAAACAAAAAAAAAAAAAGAATGTGTCATATTCTAAGTCGTTTATTTATCAATCATTTCCCGACTTCAGCGGCTGTATGCATCAATGAACTCCACATGTCACATGAGATGGCATAAAGAAAAGTTACCTTAATGTGGTGTTCTTTCTCATCCATCAGATGTAGAAGCATGGAAGCACTTCGATCGTACACATCCTTCATTCGCAATACTCATTTTAAGAAGTTTAATTAATTTTATACTAATATATTTAATTCTGACAATCTTAAACAAAAAGACTTTAAGTGGTTAGAAATACTTTTAAAAAGAGAGGTTCTACTCGATTGAGAGATATATTCACCGATATTAGAAAGTCAGGCAAGCGCCTTTTACAGTTCGGAGAGGGTGAGCGGGATGAACGGACTAGAGCTT
>NW_021548764.1:0-1436 GCF_001605985.2 Dendrobium catenatum
AGTGCAGCCGGATAAGAAATCCATACATCCTCAAACTTAATAGATTTAACGGATGGAAGTTTCAAATTGAGGATATTAAGGATTAAAGGGCAATGATCGGAAGCTACTCTAGCTAAGTGCATTACAATCAATTGAGAAGATAAATTTAATGCATTTGAGTTAAGAAAATACCTGTCAAGCCTTTCCAATTTTCGAGCCCCTCCAATTTTGTTGTTGCACCAGGTGAACCGGGGACCAATGAAGCTTACCTCATGGTAATCATTATTGGAGAAGAATGACTCCATTTCCTTTGAACCTTGAGTATATTGGAACCTTTTCCCTCATTTTTTGTCTTCTCTTAAAGTGAGACAGTTGAAGTCACCAGCAACCACCATAGGGCCTTCAATGGATGAATGAATCTCTAGCTTCTCCCAAAGTTCCCTCCTTTTACAGCAATCTTTATTTACATAAATAGCAGCCACCCTCCATTTGCTTTTATTTTTAATCAAAAGATCTCCAATAATGCATTGATTAGAAGAATCAACCATTGTAAAATCAGCTACATTTGCATTCCATAAAACAATAATGCCACCTGATAATCCGTTAGAGGATACCATAACATAATTCTAGCCATCTCCAATAAGATAATTAACTTCTTTCCTTTCAATAGAAGTCAATTTAGTTTCCAACAATCCCACAAAAATCATATTATGCAATCTCACAAATTCTTTAAGGAATAGAGAAGCACTCATCTTCTTTGCTCCTATACAATTCCAAAAAGCAAATGAATACATTAATGAGTGATGGGGGATTGAATCCCCAAGGTACCTTTGGCTTCCATTTCCATCCTCCTGCTCCTCAAGTTTGAACTGATAGGACCCAAGTTCTTCAATTGCTTGGATTTTTTCTTCTTCACTGTAATACTTTCATCTTCACTACAATGTATCAAAGGAGTTATGATACTACTGGATCCAGTAATTGTCTTATCTGGAGGTCCTTCCGTGACTTGATCTTCAATAGTGAATTCTGGAACTATTTCTCCCTCTTCCACTTGACTGCTCAATAAACTGAATCTGTTGTTACTGGATTCTTTTAGAATGCTCACGCCACTTGGAATGTTAATTTCAGATTCAGAATCATGCCTTGGTTGATCTTCAACTATTACTTCTTGCTCAGTGACTTTGACCATAGGATCTTCAATAAAAACATGAGCAGATCCCGAATTCTTCTTATCAGCATTCCCAGAAAACCTTGTGGCCTCCTTTTTCCTCCACAAATTTTTCTGCTGTTGATGGTTATTAACTTGATTTTGATTCTGATAATTGGATTTCTTCCAGCCTCTATTTACAATCAGCCATGGCCCTTAACCAGGTTCTTCTATAGATTTTTCTATATTAACATTTTCAGAGACAGAATCTTTTCCTGCTTTGATTTTATCTTCTACACCTTCTTTGCAA
>NW_021548765.1:0-209 GCF_001605985.2 Dendrobium catenatum
CCCTTGAGTCTACTAGCTCAATCCAATTGAGCTAGAAAGCTAGGCTTTAGTTCATTTATTGAACTAGAGGTTATCTCATTATTAGCTAGGATTTTTAGCTCATAGTTATCTTTTAATTAATGTAATTTTATGTTTTTTATGTTTGTCTCTTGGAATTCCAAACCGGCCTTTTGAATTCCAAGATTTCTTTTTCCCATGGTGGCTCCTTG
>NW_021548766.1:0-533 GCF_001605985.2 Dendrobium catenatum
CCTGTCCACCATCTTCAAGCTCTTCTGGTGCAGGTTCAACTTCTACGGGCTGTTCATCATAATCATCAGCTTCGTATGTCTCTTCAGCAACATCGTCCTCGGATTCAATTTCCATGCATGTGATTACTCGACAAATCTCTTTCCGAAGGAATTTTCGCTTGATGAATCCGATACCTTTATACGCATCTGTATCCTTCCATCGTAGTGGACGTGGATTCCTCCCATACCAGAGGCCCAGACTTGTACGAAGCTGTCGTTTGGCAGTAGGAATATTAATTTATTTTCGTAGCATTCTTTGAATATTCTTGGTATTGAACTTGGGTAGCCTCGTAGGAAATAACTCTTCGGAATCGAGGATCATGCAATCCTAGTCATGATTTTCCTCTTCGCGAACTCCCGTGGAATATAACACATTGTTTGGCACAGTCCCTTTTTTACGGGGAGGCAGATAGAGAGTTGCGAGTTCTTCAACTTTATGCACCTCACACGAAATAATTTCTTTGAAATGTTGCAAGGGAACACGCGTGACCACG
>NW_021548767.1:0-335 GCF_001605985.2 Dendrobium catenatum
GTACGGGACGAACAGATCAGTTATCTCCTTGTAAGAGTAATGAAACGGACAGGAACTGAACTAGAAATTTTTTTTAAGGAATGATCGTCCAGAAGAAATCATTTTTCATCCCAGGATGAGTTTCTCACTGTAAAAATTTCGTCCAGACGAAGTCCAGTTCGTCCAGGACGATGGGAACCGACTATGGCAGTTTCTGGCAATATTCTGCAGTTTTCGAAACCGACTTTTGATATAACTGTTCGTACCGGACGAAATTTTTCATCCCGGGACGAACCAATTTCGTCCTGGACAAAATTGGTTCGTACAGATGAACAAATGGTTCGTACGGGATAGTT
>NW_021548768.1:0-460 GCF_001605985.2 Dendrobium catenatum
TGTGGGTGCTAAAGGAGAGTCACTAGTGTTATTAGTGTAATACTTGGAGGGTGCCTCCGGAGAGTGGATGTTGGTCTGGTTTTGACCGAGCCACTATAAATCTTGTGTTCTTTACTTTTTTATTTTTTATTTTATTTATCATTTACAACTTGTGGTTGAAAAATCTTTTAAAAAAAAATCAATAACAATTAAGTTTTAATTTTTAAAGTTTAAAAAGAGGGTTCAAAGTTTTTAATTACCAATTCACCCCCCTCTTGGTTAGCCACTGGGACATAAGCCTGTGTTTAACAACCTAATTCATTATGAATGAATCTCAACAAGTTGTATCAGAGCCTTATTTCAAAATCATAAGTTTAAACTACTTTTTTGATTAACATAGATGGCTACATTTGGAAACAGAAACACACCTGAGGGTTACTCTATTACTAGACCTCCACTATTTGACAATATACCTTTAAAT
>NW_021548769.1:0-410 GCF_001605985.2 Dendrobium catenatum
AGCATTAGAAACATTTGATCATATCAAATCGGTCCAACAACAAGTTCTTGAAAAACTCCGTATAGCAAATGTCAAATACAAAACTGCTGCAGACAAGCATCGGAGAGAGGTTGTTTTTAACGAAGGGGATATGGTGATGGCTTACTTTCGTCGCCAACGCTTTCCCGTTGGTACTTTTGGGAAACTGAGCAGAAAAAAATTCGGACCTTTTCGCATTCTACGGAAATTGGGCACAAATGCATATCTTTTAGATCTACCTAACACAGTTGGAACTTCTCCTATATTTAATGTTTATGATCTTTCTTTGTATGAAGGAAATACAGGTGATTCTGTGGATCTTGAAACATTGCCACTTTCCACTCCTTCGTTGAATGAGGATGATCTGATTGAAGAAGTTGTTGATATAAAAA
>NW_021548770.1:0-317 GCF_001605985.2 Dendrobium catenatum
GAGGCTCTGTATGGCCGGAAGTGCCGGACTCCTTTGACTCTGACTGAGGTCGGAGATAGACAGGCTTTGGGTGTCACTTTTGCTGATGAAACTGTTCAGAAGATCAGTTTGATTAAAGAAAGATTGAAAGCCGCTCAGGATCGACAGCAGAAGTATTATAATCAGAAGCACAGGTTTGTTGAATTTCAAGTTGGTGACTTTGTGTATGTCAAAGTCAGCCCGATGAAGGGTGTGAGCAGATTTGGTCAGGTAAGCAAGCTTAGTCCAAGGTATGTTGGACCTTTTGAAATTCTAGAAAGGATTGGGAAATCTGCTTA
>NW_021548771.1:0-205 GCF_001605985.2 Dendrobium catenatum
AGTTTAACAATGAGACGTAGGATGCATAGAAGATTACACTCAATTCCTACAAACGACTAGGCTTGGCAAGAGCAATTGAAGTAGCTTTCGTAATTACAATCAACCAATTGAGAATTTGGATTTAGAAGAAATTACAATACAAGTGAAAAGGAAAACCTTTGCTTAAGGCGACGCGGAAATCGTCCACTTGATGCCTTCAATATAT
>NW_021548772.1:0-454 GCF_001605985.2 Dendrobium catenatum
CTGGCAAACTTCTACCGGCGTTTTATACGTGGGTTCAACCTCATTGTCGCACCAATTACAGATTGTCTCAAGGCCAAAGCTTTCCAATGGGAATCAGCACAGCAGAGGAGTTTTGAAACACTCAAGGCGGCATTGACCTCTGCTCCCGTCCTCGCTGTCCCGGATTTCACGAAACCTTTTCAGGTAGACACCGATGCCTCTTCTATAGGCGTTGGAGCTGTGCTTTCACAGGAAGACAGACCAATTGAGTTTTTCAGCGAAAAACTGAGCCCAACCCGCCAGAATTGGTCAGCATATGAACAAGAGTTGTATGCCGTTGTCCGAGCGTTGAAGCAATGGGAGCATTACCTCCTTCATCAGGATTTTGTTCTTAATACTGACAATCACGCTCTTCAGTTCATCAATCAACAGAAGACCGTCAACAAAATGCATGCCCGCTGGATCACTTTTCTAC
>NW_021548773.1:0-614 GCF_001605985.2 Dendrobium catenatum
TTCCTTTTAAAACAAGCCTGATCGGCCCGGCCGATCACCACATCGTCCAGGACTATGTGAACAAAAATCCAATCGTTCAGGACGATAATTAATTTTCTCAGACGATAAAAACCCTTGCTCACTGACTTTTTCCATGCACTGATCGTCCGAGGACGATCCAAAATCGGCCCGGACGATCCTGGAAGGAAATCAAAGAAACGAGCTCTCACACACTCAGCCTGCCAGGCCGCCTCACTCTGCATGATAACTCGACCTCGCCCAGGCCCTACGTGTTCGGATCAAGTCTTGTGTAGTCAACAATCTTCAGTCGCCCACGACGCCTAGGCCCTACATATGATAATTCGACCTCACCCAATCAGCCAGGCCCTACGCCCGCGCAACTCAGCAAGACAACAACTGTGCATGCATGTTCGCTAGTCGGGTCAAGTCAACCCGTGTTAGAAATCTTCACCCGTTTAGCTAAAACTTGTCGGATTTGAGTCAACCCGTTTATGCCCAAATCAACTCGGGTTGGATCCAAACTGTTGACCCGAATTGACACCCCTACCTTTGAACTCATAACCTGTTAGGCTTCGTTTGGTATGGCTTTCGTATTGCTCTTAAGTTGAAATTTA
>NW_021548774.1:0-2618 GCF_001605985.2 Dendrobium catenatum
AAAGCACATATGAGTAGATCAAGTGTAGTGGCATGTTCATTGAGTTATGAGTAGCAAGGCACCACTTTTATAATCCAATATTTAATTGTTTTGATGTATAGAATTTTTGGTACTACATTTGGTATATATGTATAGATTTTGATGAAATTGACTATAGTTAAACTATTTTATTATGTATATTTATAGAAGCACTAGTTGTTTCTCTAAGGTGTCTCTCTCTAATCTAAGGTGATTCTCTATAATCTTACCTTCCATTGGAGATACTCCAACCTTTTTATGTATATGCTAGTCTAGTCTCATAACATGTCTTTAAGAGTAAAGCCATTCATCCACATGAGCATCCTCATCTCTGCAACACTTAACTTAATATTATGCTTCTCTTTTAATGGCCAACATTCAGCACCATAAAGCATTGTAGGTCTCACCACCATCTTATAGAATTTTTCCTTAAGTTTTACAGGAAAGAACGTCGTTGAAGGAGGCGAAGAAGTTAACTTCGAATGCAACGCGAAGGAATGTCGTCGAAGGAGGTGAAGAAGTTATTTATTGATCATTCAAAATAGCAATGTGCGAAGGCGAAGTCAAATAACAAAAGAATGAAATGGATGCACAATCACTCGATCAGATAGGGTGGTTTGCATTGGATTTGCGGTGGAGTTGCAACGGATTTTCAGTCGCAAATCCATTGCAACTCCGTCACAAAAAATTAAGTGGTTTGCAAGGAGACTATTATTGTGATACACAACTCTCTTATGAGTCATTTTCTTAATCAGGTTTGTGATCCTTGGTATAGCTCTCTTGTGGGCTCACGAGTACAAGTCCATCTGCTATGACTTTGTCTACTACATGTTGAATACCAAAAAAAGTATATACGAGATAATAACCTAATTTTATCTGACTTGACATGCTCTATTTAGTTTGAAAAATTGCAATAGCCCAAACTCTCAACTATCGAGATATTGTCTACTTTGGCCTAAGAGCCTCACAGTTTTATTATGTTGATGTAACTTCTTAGGAGATCACCCATCCCAATATTTTTCTGGGATAAACAAGCTTATTTGCGGAGTTTCTTAATAAAATTCTAACCATTACACCAACAGACGCTATATATTTAAGAGCTTAGCTTCCTTGTACACAAGGGGTTTCAAAATCTCTCTCACTTAAGTAACTGCCACATAGCACTTTGTCTCATATAGGATTCAAGAGGTGGCTCCCATCACGTAGCACTTTGTCTTGTACGACATTTGGTTTCATATTTTGGCTGGTGTATTGCTTTCATACAATTTGTAACAGTCCAAACTCTCAACAATTGAGATATTGTCTGCTTGGGCACTGTTTTGTCATGTTGGTGTAACTTCTAAGGATGTTACTAATCCCAAGATTTTTCTAGGATGAGCACGTTTGGCTGCAGAGTTTCTTAATAAAATTCCAACAATTACACCAAAAGATGTATCGATGTTTGAGAGTTTTGATTCTTTTTACTTAAGGGGTTTCGCATAATTTTCGTTCAATAATAAGTGTCGAATACTTATGAATACATTTATGGGTATTATTTTTATTATGATTTTTATAGTGATGATTTGATTAAATTTTCATGACATTTGCTTGAAAAAGAAGGATGCATCCATAGATTAAATTGTTAACAATTTTGTTAAGAGAGTGGCTTATTATTATTATTATTATTATTGGTGAGAAATTGATTTTTGTAATCAAAGATACTAGTATGTGGTACCTATTAGAAAGTTAATGTAAGACTTTAATTCAATAAATAAAATATTTAAAGAAGTTACCAACAACAACTTCAACTCAACTTCACAAAATACTATTGTCACCAGACTGACCACCCCAAACAAACCCTTAATGTTACTTTAATGCGCGAAAAGATTCTTGCTGCTAACCCAAGTGCAGCATCTGGATAACATAAAGTTTTGTTGGAAACTAGCTTGTACTATAACATTGGCGAAGATAATATGTATGTACCCGGATGGCCAGCTCCTATCTTTTTGTTTGTTTTTTACCTCATACTTTCTCAGAAAATATTGTTATCCCTCTGCATTGGATTTTTGCTTTATGTTTTCTCACAAAATATGCCCTCGGACTCCTAAGCAATTACATGGTGCCTTGCCTAGTTTGAATAAATCAGCTAGTATTTGCAGTCGATTACAAATGAGGCACTTCCTTAGGAGAAGGCCTTAGCTTGATTTCACAAATGTACATCATATAGAGCGCATTACATGGTGGAAGTTACATTAATCAACATAGACATGTTTGTTTAGTCGGCGGAACCATAATCGATAGAATAAATGTCAGGAAGATCGTAGTAGGCGACGGAGGTCGAATGAACCGTAGTTGGTAGGAGATATGGGTCAGAAAGATCGTTGTCTGGAGAGAGAGGTTTGAAGGACCGTAGTCGACAGAAGAACAAGGTCAGAAAGACCGTTGTATGATGATGGAGGTCGGAAGGACCGTAGCAGGAAATGGAGGTCGGAATGACTGTCGTCGGCAAGAGACTATGATCAAAAAGACCGTTGTCTGGCAAGGGAAGTCGGAAGGACTGTACTTGGTAGCTCGATGGAGCACTAACAATGGTTGGTCGAGAGAGGAGGTCCAACGGCGGT
>NW_021548775.1:0-377 GCF_001605985.2 Dendrobium catenatum
ACTCGATCCTGCAAGGTTATCCTAATAATTAGCAGTTGTATATATATTCCCAAGCAGTTATAATATAAAAATTGAAATGCAATTTTTTTAGCCACACTTGTCCATGCTCTTTTTATGTAAAGGGGGTCTTAGCGTCTTCTGAAGCACCTGTGCAAAGAGTATATAAAATTTTTTTATTAATTACCCCCTTTAATTTAAGATCCTTATATGAGCATGGCCACCTGCATAAAATTGTACAAGTATAATTCGTTCCTAATCTAGAGGTAAATCTAACGCACAATCAATCACAGAGTGCAGGAAGTAAGTAAGCAGACACAACAATTCTACACTAGCAAACAGCATGCAGTAAAAGCTCAAAAAATACGGCACACAACTGC
>NW_021548776.1:0-1018 GCF_001605985.2 Dendrobium catenatum
TTTTTTTACTAGGTGCATATTAAGCCTAAATGAAAATGATGTTCTGAATGGTATAAGATTAAACAACATGTATATGCTAGACTTGAATTGCATTAAAACTCCTACTGCTTTTTGTTTAAAAACTATTTTTGTTGAGTCATGACTTTGGCATAGGATACTTTGTCACTCTAACATGAAAAACCTTTGGGGGATTGCCCAAAAGAACCTAGTGATAGGTATACAAAAACTAGACTTTACTAAGGACCACCTTTGTAATGCATGTAAATTAAGAAAATTTGTGATGTCCTCTTTTCAGTTCAATAAGGATCTTAGAACCAATAAACCATTAAAGATTTTGCATATGAATCTTTTTGGATCAGTTGGAATTATAAGTCTAGGAGGGAAGGTATACGGATTTGTGATTATGAATTTTTACTCCATATTCACATGGGTTAGATTTCTATTTCATAAGAGTAAATCATTTGAGGAATTTAGAAACTTTTCAACTTGGATTCAAAGAAAGCTAGGATGTAAAATTATGACTATTTAAAGTGCTCATGGAGGAGAATTTGAGAATGAAAATTTTGAGGATTTTTGTAAGAAGAATGGAATTGATCTTAACTTTTCTGCACCTAGAACCCCTCAACAGAATGGGTAGTCGAACAGAAAATAGAACATTAATAGAAGCCGCCCGAGCCATGTTGGCAGAAATATTTTTGGGCTGAGGAAAGCACTGCATGTTATCTTCTGAATAGGGTAAATGTGAGATCTAAATTAAAGAAAAACCCTATGAGTTGCTAAAAGGAAGAATACCTAATTTGTCACATTTTCATGTTTTTGAATGCAAGGTGTTTATACATAATAATGGAAAATCTATCATAGAAAAATTTGATCCAAAAAGATGAAGAAATTTTTATATGATACTCAAGTATTAGAAAATCTTATAGGGTATTCAATAAAAAAACTTTGATAATTAAGGAGACCACACATGTTGTTTTTGAAGAATATGAAATTTTAGAAGAGCCAAATGTTGTAGAAG
>NW_021548777.1:0-319 GCF_001605985.2 Dendrobium catenatum
ATTTAAGGCGACGTTGAAAAAGCGTCCAAAATTGAAAGACCAAAAGATACTCATTCAACCCAGTCTTTCTCCAAAAACCCAGCTTAAAAGCTGCAAAAATTCTACAAAAAGGCACAAACAAACCAAACAACTCTACATAAGAAATAAAATTAGACTTTAGAACCTTACCAGAACAGCAGATATGCAGGAAGTCCCAAGCGTCCCAAGCTTGACTAATGATGATCACTGTAGCAGAACAATTCACTCCAAACCAGTTAGTAATAATACAAAAACTGCTTAACGAAATCTTATGCCAAACCTGATGCCACATAGAAGAAAC
>NW_021548778.1:0-209 GCF_001605985.2 Dendrobium catenatum
CTTCTATCAGCATCCTATAGGCCTAAGGTTGGGTGATACCCTTCCTTAGACCCAAGGTTAGGTATTCCCTACCTTGGTTTCTCCAGTTTCCTTGTCTAATAGGTGTAAGCCTTCCATTAGCATCCTATAGGCTTGAGGTTGGGAGATCACCTCCCTTCCACCCTTAAGATTTTACTTCTATTCGGTCAATGCCAATGTGTGCAGCAGAA
>NW_021548779.1:0-322 GCF_001605985.2 Dendrobium catenatum
AACTCTCTTTTTAAAGAAATTTGGAAAGGATATACTTGTTGTTCAAATTTATGTTGATGATATCATTTTTGGATCTTCAAATAAAAATCTTTATGATGATTTTTCTAAAATAATGAGTAGTGAATTTGAGATGAGTCTAATGGGAGACTTAAATTTATTTCTAGGCTTTAGCATTAAGCAACTTGAGGAAGATACATTTCTTAGTCAAACTAAATATGTTAAGGACATCCTCAAAAAATATGAAATAGACAATGCTAAACCTGTTAGTACACCAATGATTTCCTTAGTTCAGTTGGATAAGGACCTTAAGGGAAAATCTGTT
>NW_021548780.1:0-562 GCF_001605985.2 Dendrobium catenatum
TGTGTGCTGGATCTTCGTACAATGCTAAGACGTTAAGCTAAATATTTCTCTACCGCCGAGAATATTCTAGCACGCCAACAGTTTGACTCCGTCTGTGGGAAAGTGATTCCTGACTGGGGGTAATTTTTGCTCCAACCTCAAAAGGTCACTCTTATCAAGTTTCTGACATTAGTCATTGTTGCATCAGATGTGGACTGGGGGGCAACTTTGGCCCAAATTCTGGCCAAAAAGATCCTCTAATGCTTTCTATATCAAGATGATATTTCAAGAAGATCCAGTGAGAGCAAGGATACTTCCAATCAATTACAAGCTTTGTACAATCCCTTACTGAAATTCTACTCATTGGGCAAGGTCTTAATCTTGACTTCAAAAATGAAGTAACGGTTTATAGATAGACCATTCTTCACATTTGATTCGGGATATACGCGGCATTTTCCCCCTCCTAATCAAAGCAAAATCAATCTCAGGGGGATTCTCTCGACCTCTTCCACACAGGTTAATGTCGTCGAGCAAAGGCTCCGACAAACAACCTCGGAAAGGTCCTATATCCTTGGTGGATTCT
>NW_021548781.1:0-249 GCF_001605985.2 Dendrobium catenatum
GGTGTTGCCACGTCACCAAAATATATCGGGACCCAGTGTATTTGGGTGATGTGGCGTCACCGGATTGGATGTCCGGACATCAGGTTACCAGATGCAATAATTCTCCCTAAACAAGAGAGTCTAGAGCCCAAGTTGCCAAGAAACCCTAATTCCACTAAATCAAAACATAATCTTACCTAATCCTCTTTTCCTCTTTAATATAAAAGTTTTCTTAATCTAATTTCCCTCCCAAGCCCTAGCCGCCCACTT
>NW_021548782.1:0-258 GCF_001605985.2 Dendrobium catenatum
GTCTATTCAGTGAAAGGAAGTGGAATAGTAATGCCATTAATTTTACGAGTTGAAGGTGTATAACCATCTTTAACAAGCATCCTCATGTGATAATCAATCGATTGTAAAAACATAGACATACAAGTTTTCCAAAAATAAAAAGGAATATTATCAAACAAAGATGGTTGAGTAATAGAATACCCTTCCACAGCATTAAAATTTCCAAAGTTAGCCATGGATCGAAATTCAAAAGTTTTTAAAAACTCAATTTTATGAATC
>NW_021548783.1:0-345 GCF_001605985.2 Dendrobium catenatum
AATATTTGCATTTAATATTTTAATAATAAAATAAAAATTTCTGATGCAGTTCCTCTCCAACAAACAGTTTAAAATGAAAGGATTGTGTTGAATTTTTTTATTTCTCTATTTTTAGTTTATTTACCTCTCTTCCTTTCTCTCTCCTGAAATCCTTTTTTTTTACTTTTTATAGCTTAAGAAAGTCGCCTCTTCATTAGGCGACTTTGCCTATTACTAAATTTTTTCAGTTTGTTGGTTTAATAGTTAATTAAATTCTTAAAGATATTTATTTTAAAAAATTTACCAATGTTTAATCACTGTCATTAATTTTAAAGTCATACTGAAAGCTGCGTTTCATGATAATTT
>NW_021548784.1:0-289 GCF_001605985.2 Dendrobium catenatum
TAACTAAAATCAAGTATATATTGAAAATCTTCACATGTCTTGAGCCTTTAATTTATAGTTTTGAGCTGAGGCTTAACTAACATATGATTTTCTTAGACGTTAGATTTAGAGATATGACCAACAGATAAGATTGCACAAATAAAAAAGAGTACAAAGAGTTGATTGTCTACTTTTACATAACTTGTCAATTAAGCCTTGAGTTATGGACTTAGCCGCTTCAAATATTATCTCATTTACATAAATAAATTAATATAAAATTAATTTAAATTTAATATATTTTAATCTTAAG
>NW_021548785.1:0-375 GCF_001605985.2 Dendrobium catenatum
TACATATGATATTTATTGATTTAGAGAAAGCATATCCGCAAGATAAATGCTATGAAGAATTCTAGAAAAGAAAGGAGTTAATAATGCATTAATGCTTATATTCAAGTCATTAAGGATATGCATGCAGAGATGTTGCTTGTGTTCAAACACAAGGTGGTTTGACTAAGTATTTTCCTATTTCAGTTGGATTACATCAAAGATTAGCCTTAAGCCCATATATTTTTTGCTTTAGTTATGGATGTTCTTGATAGACATTTGCAAGAGGTTGTACCCTGATGTATGCTTTTTGCTGATAATATTCTTCTTGTTGATAATAATAGACAGGGAGTTGAAGGTAAACTTGATGAGGACATCGACAGACGCTACAGACATGTT
>NW_021548786.1:0-238 GCF_001605985.2 Dendrobium catenatum
GTTTACCTACTCGGGCCGGGTTAGGGTCGACCTGTTTGAACCCGGGTCAGTTCCGGATTCAAGTCCCGTGATCCGAAATTGAAACCCCTACTTCTGATATTAAAAGGCAAATATATCAATATAAATCAAAATGGCTTCATAAAAGCTATAGTAATTATTATCCTTAAACTTCAATGCAACAATCTTAAAAACCGAGAAGGAGAAACGAGAACAGTTGGGAGCGGGAGAAATAGATTGA
>NW_021548787.1:0-230 GCF_001605985.2 Dendrobium catenatum
AATTTCGAAAGATTTAGAAGAATTAATATAAAAAATATTTCTTGAAGAAAGTTCTTATATGAGGAAATTTAAATATATATGTTGGTAGAAAGGTAAAAAGTGGTAGGACAATATTAATTTTTTTCTAATTATTAATACTTTATTTAAAAAAATAGATAAGCATCTTATCAGTTATAAACATTGATATAATAAAATTCAAATTGAATATTTTTTTATAAAAATAAAGGTCA
>NW_021548788.1:0-208 GCF_001605985.2 Dendrobium catenatum
TACTTGTACAATCAAGTACTTGGGCAACTTGTAGATCATTGAGTATACTATTACTAATATTTGTTGTGAAAGCAGGCTGTTTTGTTTGTTTGTTTGTTTTGCTCATTATTACAGCTAGGTATACTACAGGAAATTCATTGAATGTCAAAATTACTGGTAGTTAAATCGGCTGTTTGATCGCCGGAGTATTCTATCTGGCGGTTTTCTT
>NW_021548789.1:0-522 GCF_001605985.2 Dendrobium catenatum
AGGCTTTGTATCGGTGGTAGGCTTCCTCATTCTCACTTTTCAGAAAGCGATCAGGTTGGCGACTCGACGAGGACGAGCTTCCAGCAGTCATACGACCTCGTTTAGACATCGCAAGAGGGCACGAAAACGAAGTGAAGGCTGAGTGAGAAGAGGATTGAGTGAATTGAACAGCCTAGGCAAGGGTATTTATAGGAAATTTTGCTAATCGTACAGTACGATCTTGGATCGTACAGTACGATAAACAATTAATATTCTGACCGGTCGTTTCGGGGAAAGGCAGTCAAATCGTACAGTACGATAGGTATCGTATAGTACGATCAGGCGAATATCGATCGTCCCGAGGCCTCAGTACGACTTTTGACCAAAAGTTTCGTACTGTACAAACAGGTGTATCATACAATACGATACATAATAAATATCGTACCGAACTGCTTTAACTCAAATTTGTCCTTTATGCTGATGTGGATCGTACCGTACGAAATGGAGGTATCGTACAGTACGATACTCAATAATGTCGTACCA
>NW_021548790.1:0-253 GCF_001605985.2 Dendrobium catenatum
GGTCACTTAATAGTGGTGGTCTACTAGTAAGTAGATACTTAGAGGATAGAATTATATAAATGGATTTAGTTGAAAAGAGAATTATGTTTAGACTTAAAGATTTCAAGAGAGTCATATATGTATCAATTTTTATAGGTGGTAATGGAGTACGTTCTGGGGGATCCATTAGTTGTATTGCTATCTTTAAGAGCTGTTGCTGGTTATAAGGCGTAAGGAAGCTAGTCAATGCTAATATGTGACTTATAGAGTTTGA
>NW_021548791.1:0-659 GCF_001605985.2 Dendrobium catenatum
TTAAATCGTTAGAGCAGTTTAAAGTAAAATTTTTCCGCTGTCTTTTTCTTTTAAACACCATGAAGTTTTAAGTAGAGCAGTTTGGGAGACTTCAGTTTTTAGTTGAAACAGCTAAATTGCATAAAGGATATGCTGACGTCTTTTGTTATTTAGTGGACTTAACTGAAGTACCACTTTAAGTGGCACTTGACTATTACCTTATAAGCTTAATTTCCTTAATCTTGCATTGATATATTTTAAAAAGAATTGGTGCTTGATGGATAATTTTATGGTAGAAAAGTTAGATTCTTAAATCCAGCTAAGGCTTTATTTGGGACTACTTTCTTAATGCTTTCAAAAGCACTTTTTAGTAAAAAAGTTCTAGTTCAAGAATTTTTTGTACTAAAAAATTACTTTAGAAAACTGTAAAAAAGTCGTCCCAAACGAAACTTAAATGTATATAATGTTAGATATAACCTTCTTGGGCATTTTATTACTCAGTCTCCTTGTCATGCCAATCGATAAATGAAGCATTTGACACCTATGCTAGAGCTTGTTAGGATTGTTTTCCTGAATGTTTTAAGGATAGCATGAACAATCCTTATTTATCTTTCAAAAAGAAGGATTCGTTATATATAATATGAAACTTATAATTGAACGCCCCTCACATATCAGCTAGC
>NW_021548792.1:0-280 GCF_001605985.2 Dendrobium catenatum
AATAGCATCTGCTAAAGAAAAAGTAAAATAAAATAGATTAAGTAATAGCTCATGCATACATATCTTTAATGATTTGAATATAAGTATTGTTTTCTCATTTCTTTTCAAGAACTCTCCATAGCACTTCTCTTAGAACTTTATCATATGCTTTCTCTAAATCAATAAATATCATATGTAGATCCTCCTTGTTCTCACTATATTTCTCCATCAAACCTCTTAATAAATGTATGGCTTCCATAGTAGACCCACCTAGCATAAATCCAAATTGATTTTGAGAAAC
>NW_021548793.1:0-278 GCF_001605985.2 Dendrobium catenatum
AGGGGCGGCGGCTTGAGGATGGAAGAGGAGGGCCGGCAGTGGAGCAAGGGTGAGGGGCGGGTTGCTTGTGAATTAAACTGAAGTTTAATTTTCAGTTTAGTGTAATTTGGAGGGAGGAATTAAGGATTTGAATTTCCAATTAATGCAATTAATGCATTAAATGAAAATCAATTTGGGGGCATTGATAGGGGAGCCGGCGGTAAGAAGGGGGAGAGGGGATTAGGGATCTAAAACTGAAATTATTTCAGTTTTAGTATAAGTGGAGGGAGAAAATATTT
>NW_021548794.1:0-30926 GCF_001605985.2 Dendrobium catenatum
TTCTGTGTTTTTTAAATGTTAGTTTGGATTTTCTTAAATTAAAATTCAAAATTCAAAAATTGGAGGGAAAAATCGTCCAGGACGACTTTGTTTTGACTGGACGATGTGAGATAAAATTGGTTTGCGGTGCATGTTTTAAACCGCTTTTTAGAGAGCAGTTTTTTAATTAAATCGTCTGTACGATCCTGCACAATCGTACCAGGACGAAATTGTCGTCGAAGAGCGTCGTTGAGGGACGAGTTGTTTGATTATGCAGCGGTTTTGATGTGGATAAGACAGTTTTTAATATGGATTTCATCTTTTACAATTTTGCGTTCGTACAGACAATTAGATGTCGTGTTCATGTAGGTTATGGGGACGATTTTCAAGAGACATTTAAACGAATTATTTTTAGATCGTCTGTACGAAATTATTCGTATGTACCGATCGGTCAATCAAAAAGTCTGTACGAAGGCGTATTCATAAGTTTGTGTTGATTACGAAAAAGCCGGTTACATTTTGACGAAGTTTGATCGTCTGTATGAAAATTATTTTCATCCAGACGAACGATGATTTTTGTCCAAGGACCGAACTTTTTTCGTCCAGGACGAACGTTATCCGTTTTCAAATTTAAATAATGAATGCTTGCAACTTAACCAAATCAACCACTTTCAAACTTCTCTTTCAATCCCTTTCTACTTTCAATATTGTCAAATTGCCTCCCAAGCAAAAAAGACAAAAAGTGTTAGCGAAGAAGCCGGAATAAGGAATGCCTCAGAGAAAAACTTCCTTTCTAAGGCGAATGAGGAATCCTTTCCTCGTTTTGCTTCTGCCAAAAAATAAACTCCATCTCGCATTTTAATCCAAAAGCAGAGATAAAAGTATAAGGTAAGCACCTTTTTATCTCAAATTCCAATTCCATGTGTCATACTTTCTCTCGTCCACTTCTTATAACAACGAAAACCTTCCACTACTTCCTAGCAAACATGAGTTTTAACTCGGACAACTTCTTCCATTTAGTTCCTTTGTTTCCAAAAGCAAAAAGTAGAAATCACCAAGCATGACATATGGTGCATTTCTAAGACCTAAAGACTGAATAGGATAAAGAGCTCACAACCCTAATGACATGAAAAACATATTCAAATGGGAAGATGCAAGTAGGTAAATTTAGAAAAAAGTAGGCCTAACCTATTCATGTTGCTAGAGTATCGGTTATGACCTTGAATGCCCTTATCATCCAGCATAATCCTTCTTCCTCAATCATTCCTAAAGCTGGTGATAGGATTCAATATTACTTCCCTTCCTTTCTGCTTCTAACCTTTTTTAAACTATGGATCGTCATCCCAATGACGAAGCCCAACTTTATCATAGATCACAAATCTATGGCTTTCAGAAATAGGACATGCTGAACAGAAGAGAAAAATGAATATTTCTTGGGACATTTAAATTAACTTACATTTTGGAAAAGAAATATAAATGGTTGGCAGTCCTGGATGAAGAGATGAGGTAGAGAGCCAGTTATTGAAATATGCTTCCTTCAGATTGCTCTTCAGAGAAAAAGAAAAAGAAAAACACATGCCAGTGCTTCAGAAGAGAAGAAGAAAAAGGAGCGCAAACCTCTGCACCTCAAGTCAGGATTATCAGAATCTAATGAGAGATTTGATAGAATTAGAGACTACAATATATCAAAGGTCAATCAAATTGGATGTCAACTATGCAGCAACAACAAGACATTGATCATTCATTAGAAATGAAGTACATTGATACATCTAATACCAAGTAATGTTGTATGACCTCCTACTTCAACCGTTTCGGCGCATTCCCTCCTCCTCCTCCACCAGAACAGTAGAGATGAATTTTGTGTCTTTGTTTACTCGTTTTTTATGTTTTGCTTGTGTAGTGTTTATGTTAAGTGTTTATTTTTACTTTAAGTTAAGTTGTATTTTGTTAATGTCTTTAGATATTTATGAAATGTGGTAATCGTTTTCACTAATATCAATGCATTTCTACTTGTTTCAAAGTTGATTTGTTTTTAAAATGAGTAAATTTCATGACATATCATTAGATATTTAATCTTCATAGTGCTAAATTAGATTGTAATTTGAGATTATCTTTACATTAGAAAATCTAGTCTTTCTAAATGTAAAAAGTTTGTTTATAACTTGTTTGTAATTAAACTTTTAAATTCATGTCTATTCATTTTAGACTACATAAAAGTTAATATTATTTATTGCAATTTTAGAGTTTTCTTATTGTATTCCTTGCTTAAAATAATATTTATGCTCTATCTATATATATATCTTGAAATTTTAGAATTATTGATTTTGAAAAGAGATTGTCCAATTACTCTGAAAATTTACAAAAAATACAAAAATAAAAAAGAAATGCCGCAAAGTTTCGCAAAATATGAAAAAGAGCACAAAATCAGGTCCCAATATATCAAAAGATGCACAAAAATGTGACCCAAAAAATTTGAAAAAAGATGCGCAAAAAGCTCACATGTGGTAATTCTCTCTTTCCAAATTCTTTCAATCTCTTTAATTCAAATTGATCTAGTTCATGTATATTCTATTGAACCTTTTTGAAATATCAATTTTCTTCATCTCTCTTGTAATGATTTTCTATATTGAAATTCTAAATGAATCATGTATTTGATAAATTCTTCTTACTTAAATGTTATCATCACTTTTTAAAATTTCATGAATTTCTATGAATTACCTAATGTTTTAGTTAAAAATTGCATACCTTATGTCAATCACCATTGTATTATGAATGTTCAAATGAATTTCATACAATTACTTACATTTTCTCTCACATTTCTTCTTCACTTTTTGTGTTCAAAAAGGGGAGAAAGTTAAATGTGTTGTATGTTTTGTTTGTGTGTCTCTAGTTTATTTTTAAAATGGTTCAAAATGCCTCCTTATTTTGATGCATTCATCAAATTTCAGGGGAGTTTAGGAGATTTGTTTTAAATGAAACCATACAAACAAAATTATTTTGCCATCATTAAAAAGGGGAAGATTGTTAAGATAGTTGCTTTTTGCGATTGCTTTACATTTTTGTAAACTTTATAAAGTTTTGCATGATTCCAAATATTATTGTTCAAAATGTTTTAGTTATCTCTCCTAACATTTTTTTTAGAAGAATTGTTATTGCTCTGTGTGTACTGACATTTCAGGAAAAACGAACTCCAGACTACGCAAGACTTCAAATTTAAAATTCAGGGCATGCGATATTTTGTTAAAAATGAAGCGTTTTAATTTTCTTAGAAATCGAAATTGAAGGGAGGTGATGTATTTGAGGAATAAAAACAGTTACACACATAAGAGATCATATAAAATTTATACTGATCGTTTACAGACGATTCCATTTCGTACTGACGATTCAGACAGTTATCTCCTAGTAGAGCATATGGAACGAGATATTTGAACTTGCCTTCGAAAAAATTTTTCTAAGTCCTATTCGTCCAGACGAAATAAAATAATATCGTGTTACAGGACGACATTGGTTCACTGGAAAATTTTCGTCCAGACGAAAATTTATATTACGTCCGTGGCGACTGTTCCTCTGGAAAAATGTCGTACAGACGAAAAATTAATAAATCGTCTAGGACGAGTCGCGTCTCTGGAAAAATTTTCGTCCAGACGAAATTAAATTAATACGTCCGTGGCGATTTGATTCCTCTTATGTTAATGCTTAGACGTTCCTTCGAAGTACTGCTGTATGACCTAAAATATAATGATCGTACACATATTCAAATAGCGTTTCAGATCGTTAAGTAAAATCGTCCAGGACATCCACGAATCATACATGACATGCCACTGCGTACAGAATTGAATACTTGCAAGTTTTGGGCGTTTTTTTCTGTCTTTTGTGATAAAATAGTTCCAAATTAGGACTGCCACCCAATCTTTTTGCATTTAGTTTTCGTTTGCCCTGAGAGAAATAAGCCAAGGAGAGAGTGGAAGAGAACATTCAAGGGAGGATTCCTACCACTGGAGCTCGAGAAGGCTTCACTTGGAGTTCAAAGGTAAGAGTCTCTACTTGTAAAATTGGGATTACTTCACTCTTTGCCCTTTTCCTTTCTAAGAGATTCTGTGAGAAAATCTTGCAAGGAGAATCCCCTCCTCCCCACCACTTGGAGAGTGTGAACAGCCTAAGGTTCTCTGCCTTAGTGGAGATTGTGAAAAAACGGAAGGGTTCTCTGCCCACACTAGGAGAGTCTGTGACAAGGACGAAGGTTCCTGCCCACACTAGGAAGATGTGAAAAGACGGAACGGGTTCTCTGCCAACACTGGGGAATAGTGTGAAGGACGGACGGTTCCTGCCAACACTAGAATTGTGTAAAAGGAGCCGACCGTTCTGACCGCACCGGAAAAGTTGAGATTGAAAAGAGTGTGTTGTAAAAGCTTCTCCGACTTGTGGGGCAAAAAAGGAAGATGCACTATGGATTTAGTGAATACTCAGAGGGTGCCTCTGGGAGTGGACTGTAGCGTTCTGGTATAGACCGAACCACTCATAAATCTGGTGTCATTTACTTACTGTTTTTACGATTTCCGCACTTATATTTCAAGTTTTAAAAACTCTTGTGTTGAAAAACATTTTCTATAAAATTTAAAAGAACATTTTATTTCGGTTCCAATAAATTTCTAAAGGCGGACTTAGAAATTTTTTAAAACTATCAATTCACCCCCCTCTTGGAGCCTTGGAACATCCACCCTTAGGCTTAAAAAACCTAATTACTAGACTCAACCAAGTAGACCCTTAGAGAATTTTAGGATACGAAATGAGCAATACGGGAAAAGGGTTGGAGGTACTCCAGCGGAGAAAAGATTAGAGAAGAGTTGCCCAGATTATTGTGGTCACATTAAACGGAGCCTTTCGTTGACTATGTTAGAAAGTTGAGAGTTATTAGATTTGATCTTATGTTAAGAGAGGTAGATGTAGATCCTAAAAAGACTTGGTAGAAATATAGAAATGATCTTTCTTTATTAGATTTAATTGAGAATTTGACCTTTTTAATCGGACACAAAGTGCGGAAAAAAAGATCGAACCCCAGTATTGGACCAAAGGCTTGATTGTGTTGTTGTTTGTTTGTTGAAGTGGAGGAATTTCATCGGCTTATTATTGTGATAGAAAAGTCCCCTCTCAAACTTTAAGGAAAATTCACAAGATGGAGTGAGACTCTGCAATGCTTTATGGTGCAAAGATGTTGCCATTAAAAGAGAAGCATAATATTAATTTTAAGTGTTGCCAGAGATTGAGGTGCTAGGTGTAGTTGGCTTACTCTTAAAGACAGGATAGAAAATTAAGACAATCGCCTTAGATGCGTTTGGTCACATAAATACGGTGGCCCTCCCCGATGGACGCCGATTATGAAAGTAATGTATTAGATTGACTTTATGCTTTAAGAAAATAGACTAACCTAAAAAGACCTTGGTTAGAAAATATTTGAAAGACATTTCTTTATTAGATTAGATGAGGAATTTGACTCTTAACAGACATAATTCGAGAAAAAAGATGTTAATGAAGCCGATCCCACATATTGATAATATAGCTTGTGGTTGGTTGTTGTATATGAGAAAGTAGCAGTTTTCAAGTAATAACGAATTAAGTATTCCATTTAGGAAAAAAAAAAAGCTGGCGTTAAGTTCAGCCCTAGCTGTTTTTCAATGCATGAAAAATATTTAAAAGCAAAGTATCTCAAGAGTGAGGAAAACATTTGTTTTAAAGAACAAAGAGTACTATTTTTCATCGACTAGGTTTGCCATTACTGGTTAGTGATTACGATTTCCTTGCGCGTTACAACGTAAAAATGAAACAAGGAAATTAAATATAATGGCCAAAACTGAATACCCGTGTTTTAGAAGATGTGAGATGCCTCTCCTGAAAACCCGAATCTACCACTTGCTAATCCAGTGATATGATCCTTATGTTTAAATGATATCTACCACTGTAATCCAGTTTGACTATGATATCCTATTTCATCATAGGGAAGTATTATAGGCGCTATATCTTTCGAAATACTAACTCTAGAGGAAAGAAAGCGAGTCACGGGAAATAGCTTCTTTATTCATCATTGAATTTTTTTTTATAGATTACATCAGCTATTAATTGTATTAATACTATAAAAAAAACAACATTGATAACTCATCATTCCCACTGATTTATACAGATTAAAACTGCTTGCTGTCCACATCATCGTTGCTTGAAGGAACTTGATAAAACTCTTATGCATCTGGGCAGTTGTTGAATGACGAAGCTCAACATGGATTGCAGTGACAGCAGTTATTATCTGCAGAACTCTTGTTAGTCGTCGATCGATGTTTGAACTGCCAATGTTATTCTAAATTTAATTTTTCTTAAAGTTTTAATACTGATTTTAATTCCTGTAAAATTTACCCAATGATCAATAGAAAGCTATTTCTTCTTCGGAGGATTGTTCTTTACGTTTCTTGAAAAAAAGTAAAGTTCTGAGCTTATAGAATGACAATTCCCTATCTTAGAATTAAATGACTAATATGGCTATGTAAAAGTCTTTTTTTTAGAATTAATAGGTCATTCGGGCTAACTGACATGACAATACAAACTCAATTATGTTTGTATCATTCTTTTTAGGGGATTGACTTATTCATCAGGAGGTTTCTCTTTCTTTTTAGTAGCTGAAACACTTTTGCTTGTGTAAAGTAGATTAATCATAATGTTGTATGTGTGGTATTCATGCATGTGAAAATCTTCTAACCATTATTTGGAATTAAGACTTTCTTTTTTCTTTATTGCAAATAAATTGCATTTGGCCTTTGCTATCACATATATCTATGCAAGGTCTCCATAACTTGGTTGCAAACCAAGTTCAATAAGTTCTATGGTGTATTTTGCAAATCAAGTTCCCACATTCACTTGAAGTTCAATACATGGTTCAATCTTTGGAGTTCAAAGTCCCTTGATTAACTTGAATTTTAAGTCTTTTGTTCAAGTTTAGTACTAATATGTTAATGTCCAATCCTTGTCTTATGTTCAACCATGTGCAAGCTTTGTTTCACAAGTCATCTGTTGAATTCCAGTATCAAACTCAAGTTCGATTGAGTTTTGGTTCATTTGAATTTGATTCTTTGGTTCTAATTGTTCAATGTCAAATCAAAGTCCCCTGTGCTATCTTGTAGAGTAAGTTTGTTGCATCAATATTTTTCCAAAGTCCAAACCTTTCTTTGTCGTTCATTCGAAATTCCAAAGAGAGCTTTGAGCTACAAGTTCAGTTCAAACTTCATTTATTTTTCAAGTTCAACTTATAATCCAACTTACAAGTTCTTATTCATTTTGAGTTCATTTGTTTTTAAGTTTGGGTTTTAAATTATTGCTCTTTAGGCTCATCAATGTCAAAGGTCCTCCAATGTTAATAGGTCACGTCTCAATTGTTTCTCTGAGTTCAAATGAGATCAAATGTAGCTTTGGCGTTCACTCGAAATTTCGCGAGCTTTCGCGGCGTCTCCCCCGTTTAGGGGAAAACTATTTGGAAAACTGAGGCCTCTCACCAACGCTAAGAAAAGCATGTATGGTAGGTGCTCATCTTTCGAGGAACGGGCCGTTTATTTTTCGGATCCCCCACATGCTAAAGAAAAGCGTGTATGGGTAATTTTTTGAAAACATTTTGGCCCAAGAAGTATTTTTTTTTGAAAATATTTTGCAAGAAAACAGTTTATTTCCCTCAGTCGTGGTATTATGGGTATCCCCGCGTCATCGTCATATCGCACCAGGCTTCCATCACCACGCTAAGAAAACGTGTATAGGTGGGAAAATCCGTGCGATACGACTTCAACGACGTTGGCTTCGTAGGCAGAGAGAAGCAATTTTCTCTTATTTTTTATATTTTAATCTGATCAAAGGCTATATTAATTATGAACTAATATAATTAAGTATAATTATTTCTAATTAATTTAATATTATTATAAACTTATTATAATTAATAAAGCAATTAATTATAAATAACCTTAATTAATATAAATATTAATTTTAATATATGTTAATTTTTAAAAATAATAATTAATCATAATTAATTAATATTAACTTCATAAATCATTCATAATTACTTAAAATTGAATTATGATTAATTAATTAAAACCAATCATAATTAGTTTTAAAATTATAATTAACTTAATAAATAGAGTTAATTAAAAATAATTAATTATAATTAATTAAAATAATTTTACTTAAAACTAATTTAAATTAATTACTTATAATTAATAATAATAATTGAAATTAATTAACAGTAATTAAAAATTAATGTTAATTTGGTAGGTGATCGGGACGAGCGGCTCAGGTAGAGAAGGGGAGGTCGGTGGGCAAGGTAGGTGGACTCCTCTCTCTCTCTCTCTCTCTCTCTCTCTCTCTGGATCGGCGGGAAACAGGAGGCAGTAACGGGAATTAGGGCAGGGGGTCGTGGCTTTCGGACAGAGGAACCGAGAGTTTCGATCGAGTGGGAGAGGAGCTCGTGGATTTTGGGAGAAGTCGAGTGTGGAAGGAGCAGACCCGAAAGCCTCATCTCCTCTGGCTTTTAAAGATGAGAGAAGTGTCCATCTGGAACGGGATTTGGGGCAGGAAACACGCGAAGAGCGGCGTCGACGCAGAACAACGTATCGTAGCGGGATTTTTGGATTCGTCGAGTCCGAGGTTTGCGGGATATCTGGGATTCAACAGAGTAGAGGTATGATTTCATTTTCTTTTCCTTTGGGTATTACTCATTGGTCAACAAATGCCCCCCAACAAATGTGGTACGCGTCTAGAGCGAACCACGTTTGTTGTAAGCTGATTGACCCCGTGGATCTCTAGATATTTGTCCTAGATGTCACACAAAGATTTTCCTTTAGTGGATCTCCAAAAGCTTACTTGGATGTCACGCTGGGGTCTTCATTTAGTGGATCTCCAAAAATTTGTTTAGATGTTACACTGAGATTTTCTTTTAGTGGATCTCCAAAAGCTCATTTGGATGTCACACAAAGACTTTCATTTAGTGGATCTCCAGAAATTTTGCTTGGATGTCACACTACGATTTTCCTTCCCCATAGAGCTCTTAGATGTATCAATAGATGGTTGAGATGTTGATTTCTTTTGTCCTGTGCTTTATGCTATAGACATTGATGGAGGGTTACCTGATTTGTCTTTACGGACTTGTCAGATAATTTTTTTTTCCTTCGACCCTATGCTTCTTGCTTTGGCGGGCTTGATGGAGTAGATGCTGTTGACCTAAACCCTTAGGTTTGTATAAGGTCGATGGCGAAAAGTCATCGGTCCAGAGCTTTGTGCATAACGAACTTATTGATGACAGAATCCTCTTAGTTCAGCCTATGGCTTTTGATGAACTTTGGGATAATTTTCTTCGGTCATTTGCTTTGTGCTTTGACGGACTTATTGAAGAAAAATTCCTTCGATCATCGCTTTGTGCTTTACGGATTTGTTGAAGGATTTACATGTTTTGGATTCAATTGATAGTACCGAACGTAGGCAGTATCTTGATCTTTAACCACTTGAGAAGAGTTTAATTCGAATCACTTGAGTTCGTCAGATCGGGAGAGCTAGAATTTGATAGCTCTTTGTCCTCTAGTTGCTGAGATGGGGGTTCCTCTACTACGGCCTTTCTTATGGCTTATTGAGTAGACGGAGCTGCCAACGATCCGGCTATGTTTGGGCTTGTTGGATCCGACCTCATACACCCATTCAGGCTTCAGACTTGAGCTATGGGAATTGCGCTTCCTAATGCTGATTTTGCTGAAGTTGACAGATATGGAGTCATCTTTTGTGGTTGTAGATTTTAGAGCCTAGGAACATTAGGTGGTTGTTCGAGAGTCATCCTTCCACTGGAACTTTGATTCTCTAGTCATTTAGGAGAATTTTGTAGACTACGATCACTTGAACTTGTCGAGTCAAATTTTCCTTCGTACTTCCTACAGTCCCTACTGACGGGTTGACAAAGTGGGGGTTCCGCTACTACGGCCATTCTTATGGCTTGTTGAGTAGACAGAGATGCCAGCGATCTGGCCATATTTGGGCGTGTTGGATCCGACCTTTTACACCTATTCGAACCTTAAGCTTCAGGCTGTTGGAAGACTTCAAGCTTTTCCGGCTCAATTTTGTAGGAGTGTGTAGCCAAAAAAATCCCTTTCTTGACTTTTGAATCTCTGTACATTAGAGAAGGTGTTGTCTCAGTCTTTTGAGAGATCACCTGCATATACTTTGAAAAAGAACTTGTTGTATTCTTCAACATAAAAGAATATTTGTATTGATAATTTTAAATATTTATTCGGGGATCTCGGCATGCAGCGCGATATCGACCCGAATAAATATTTAAAATGCCCCGTCTCGCAGGGACATTTCAGAATAGAATAAGTTTGGAATATAAAATTTTAAATATTCATTTGGGGATCTCGGCACGCAGCGCGATGTTGCCCCAAATGAATATTTAAAATGCCCCCTATCTTGTAGGGACATTTTGGATAGGCTTTGTATCTTTGAGATTTTAAATATTTATTTGGGGATCTTGGCACGCAGCGCGATATCGACCCAAATAAATATTTAAAATGCCCCCAGTCTGATGGGGAATTTTGAAATGCGTTCTTGCTATACAAGAGGATTTCAAAATATAAATGTAAACATGCACTGATAAATGTGCATATAAAACTTTGATAATTGCAAAGTACATTAGTCATGAAATTTTCATGCATGATACTTCTTTAAATGTCGGCCGTTGATAGGCGGCATAGGTCTCTGACCGTTCAGATCGATCAACTGATAAGCTCCTCATTGGTAAACTTTCTTGATGACGAAGGGGCCTTTCCAATTGGATACGAATTTGCCACCAATTTTTCGGTGTGGGATGATTGGCCTTCTTAGCACCAGGACCAATTCCCCTTCTTGAAATGCCCGAGGACGTACCATACGATCGAAGGATTTTGCCATTCTTCCTCGGTAGATTTCTAAGTTTTGTTGGGCTTGTAACATGAGTTCATCAAGTGCATCGAGTTCTTCCATTTTGAGACGGGCATTTTGCTCTTGAGTTAGATCATTCTGAATTGCTACCTGAAGTGATGGTAGTTCAATCTCCAATGGCAATACGGCTTCAACACCGAACACTAGTGAATAAGGAGTGGCTTTAGTTGGTATTTTGTAGGTTGTAAGATAGGCCCATAGTGCTTCTGCCATCTTCGTATGCCACTCTCTTTTATTCTTGGTGAGGATCTTTAACAATTTCACCAGCGTCTTATTGAAGGCCTCTGCCAATCCATTTGCCCTTGGATTATATATGGATGAATATCGCCAATCAATTTTGTGCCGATCAACGAACTTGTAAATTTTTGTACTCTTGAATGCAGTACCATTATCCGAGATTATCCGGCGCGGCACACCGAATCTGTAAACGACATTGTGGATAAAGAAATTGATCACATGCTCCGACGTGACCTCCCTGAATGGAGCTGCTTCTGCCCACTTGGAAAAGTAGTCCATCGCTATCAGAATGAAACGGTGTCCCGTTGATGACGGCGGATTTATCGGCCCGATTATGTCAGTGCCCTAACATTCGAATGGCCAGGATGCTATTGCTGGACGCAGTGGATTTGGCGGCTGATGTATAACATCACCGTGTATCTGACACTCATGGCATCTCTTAGTGTGGTCGATACAATCTCTGACCATAGTTGGCCAATAATACCCCATTCTTTTGATTTTAGCGGCCATTTTGGGACCTGACTGATGTGCTTCAAAAAGCCCTTTGTGGACTTCTATCACCACTTTATCAGCTTCCTTGGTCCCTAGGCACTTTAGCCACATTCAATCAAAGGCTCGTCTGTACAACGTATCATTGACAAATGTGTATCGCAACGCCCTTTTTCGAATTTGTGCGGCCATATACTTTTCTCTCGGGAGTTTGTTTTCCTTTAAGTAGTCAATGAATGACTGTCTTCAATCATTTTCGACTTCAATATCTAAACAACGCCACTACGATTCTGAAGTATGACTAGCTTTACTTCTCTTGGCGTATGATATCCTTCCGGATAATTTTCCATAATTATATGATGGAGAGGTTGAGGGTCAACTGGGGTTTCATCCTGCTGACTTGAATCTGGTATTTCTTCTTCCCTAGGGAATTGTAATAGGGCTCTAAGACCCTACGAGTGTAAACCCTGATGAATATAGGCCTCTCCTCTTTCATGTTCATCATTTCCTTGGCTAATTTGGCCAGACAATCTGCTTTAGCATTCTGCCCCTGGGGAACTCGAGCTATTTTAGCATTTGTTACTTGCTTCAGAAGCTCGAGGGCTCGTCGGTGGTAATGGGCCAATTCAACTTTGCCAATTTTATAAATGCCGAAGACCTGATTTATCACGAGCTGCGAATCACTAAAGATTTGGAGATGTTGGATTCTGACATCAATCGCAATCTCCAGCCCTACTAATAGAGCTTCGTACTCGGCTTCGTTGTTGGTCCGAGGTTCAGTCAAACTGAATGAAAATCTCATTATACCACCCTCAGGTGCTACGAAAATGAGACCAATGACGGCTTGGGCTCTTGCAATATTTGGAGGTTGGGCAGGTCTAATTGATGATGCCCCGTCAAAGTACATCTCCCAGAATTGTGATTTATTTTCTTCCTCGACCTGCATAATTTGCTCATTGGGCAAATCGTCATTTAGCGGAGAATTTGTCGGGCTTGGATGTGCGGCGAGAAAGTCTGCAAGGCTTGACCTTTCATTGCCTTTTGTGGCATGTATGTAATATCAAACTGCAGTAATAACACTGCCCATCTGGCCAGACGACCTGTCAACGCTGGTATTGTCATCAAGAACTTCAGCGGATCGATCTTTGATATCAGGGTGATTTTGTGGGATAACATATAATGACAGAGTTTCTGAACTGCAAAAATCAGCATGAGGCAATGCTTTTCAATTGGGGAATAACGACTTTCTGCTCCAATCAACCTTCGACTGATGTAGTAGAGTGCATTTTCTTTGCCTTCTTCATTATTCTGGGTCAATAGTGCTTCGAGGGACTCTTCTAATGCAGCTGTGTACAGTATGAGAGGCTTCCCCGTAATCGACGCTGCGAGAATGGGTGGATTCAACAAATATATTTTGATGCTGTCAAATGCCTCTTGACATTTTACATCCCATTTGAAACGAACATCTTTCTTCATTAGCTTTGAAAATGGCTGGCACCTACCCGATAGATTTGATATGAATCTTCGAATGAAAGCCAGTTGTCCTTGCAGCGAGCGAAGCTGTCGAAGGTTCTTTGGAGGTGATATCTCCATGATTGCCTTGATCGTTGGGGTCAACTTCGAAACCTCGATGACGGACAACGTACCCCAAAAATTTGCCAGAAGAGACTCCAAAAGCACATTTGAGAGGATTCATTTTTAGATCATACTTCTTGATTCTTTCAAATACAATCCTCAAGTCATCTAGGTGATTTCTTCGATCCATGATCTTGACAACAAGGTCGTCCACATAGCACTCGACCTTTTGATGTATCAAATCATCAAATATATGAGTCATCGCCCGCTGGTAGGTGGCACCAGCGTTCTTCAGGCCAAATGGCATGACTGTGTAGCAGAAAATCCCGATGGGCGTCCTGAACGATGTATGCTTTTCATCTTCGGACGCCATTTTAATTTGATTATATCCTGACGATCCATCCATGAAGGAGAACATGTCGTAGTTATGAGTTCGGATACAGGGAGTGGAAAATCATCTTTTGGACACGCCTTATTGAGGTCCCTAAAGTCAATGCAGACACGAATCTGTCCATTCTTCTTCTTCACTAGGACGATATTTGCGATCCAATTAGCATACTTTTCTTCTCGGATGAAGCCTGCCTCTATTATCTTCTTCGTTTCTGCGATCACTTGTTCTTTAATCTCCAATCTCATTCTTCTTGGAGCTTGCTTGACGGGTGCTACATCCGGTCTGATTGCTAATCTGTGAATTGCTACGTCAGGGGATAAGCCAGGCATCTCAGCATATGTCCAGGCAAAGCAGTCTCTGAATTCACAGACAAGTTCTTTTATTTCTTCTATTTGTTCTTTGGGTAGGAGAGAACTAATGAAGGTTGGGTGAGGATCCTTCTCAGTCCCCAAGTTGACTTCTTTTAATTCATCCATAGTGACTGCCTGTCCACCATCTTCAAACTCTTTTGGTGCAGGCTCGGCTTCTACGGGCTGCTCATCATAATCATCAGCCTCGTATGTCTCTTCAGCGCCATCATCATCGGATTCAATTTCCATGCATGTTATTGTCCGGCAAGTCTCTTTCCAGAGGGATTTTCGTTTGATAAATCCAATAACTTTATATGCATCTGTATCCTTCCATCGTAGTGGACGTGGATTCCTCCCATACTAGAGGCCCAAGCTTGTACGAAGTTGTCGCTTGGTGGTAGGAATATTGACTTGTTTTTGTAGCTTTCTCTGAATATTTTTTGTATTGAACCTAGGTAGCCTCATAGGAAATAATTCCTCGGAGTCGAGGAGCATGCAATCCCAGTTATTATTTTCCTCTTCACGAACTCCCATGGAATATAACATATTCTTTGGCACAGTCCCATTTTTACGGGGAGACAGATAGAGAGTGGCGAGTTCTTCAACTTTATGCACCTCGCGCGAAATAATTTCTTTGAAATGTTGTAAGGGAACACGCGTGACTACAAGCATACTATCTGAAATTGATAGTCTGTCTATTCTTCTAGAGAACACATTCTGTACCGTGTTCATATAAATAAAGTTGTAGTCATAATCATCATTTGAAAATTCAACATGCCTACTCCATTCACCTGTGGACTAGCATACTTTCTGAGATTTAGCAGGAGTAACATCATCTTCATCTGTGTCACTTCCAAGATGAGGTACAAGTTTCTTCTCTTTGGGAATGGTCGGTGCCTTGGGAAGAGCCGGCGCTGCCTTTTTTCTCCCCACCTGCTTCTTCTGACCTTCCCGTTCAGGTCGCTTTGCAGTCTTTGAGTTTGATGCTCTATCTTCGAGAAAGCTCGAAGACTTTTGCTTCTTTGGCATGAAGTGCCGTGCATCTTCATAAACTGTTGCTTCATGAACTGTAAAGAGCTGAATGTCACCAGAGATCCTGAATTCTTCTCCTTCTTTGAGATACTTCATACACTGGTGTAGTGTTGACGGGACAATGCCATATTCATGCAACTAGGGACGACCTAGTAGTGCCTTGAATGAAGTATCCGCATCAATCACATGGAATTTAGCTTCTGTGTGGAGCTCTCCAAATACAAGAGGGAGCATGAATGATTAAGTGTTTTCTGCCATTTTTTGTTGAAACCATGCACCATCAACTTATCTGGCCCGAGGTGTTCCACATCAAGGTAGAGGGATCTCAGTGCTTTCAAGCTTATCAGATTCACGGAGGATCCAGGATCGATTAGGATTCGCCTGATAATCAGCTTATCGCTCTCTGCAGTAACATACAGAGGACGATTATGGTCTGCAGTTCCGAGCATCATGTCCTCTTCGGAGAAAGTAATGAATGACTCATTTCGAGCTTGCAGAACCTCAGTCAAACTACGTTCAGCAAAATACGCCTCGTATCTTTCGGGATCTTTGAGAGCCTGAATCAGAGTCTCCCGAAGGTCTTTAGACATCACCAAAGCATCGTATATGCTGAGCTGTGCTAAGATTTTTCTCAAATGGGATAAGATATTATAATCCATCCTCTTGGATGAAGTGTTCTTTTTCTTAGGATCTTCAGGGATAATATCATCGTTGATAACTATCTCTTTTTCTTTGTCTTTGTTGGAGACCCCTTTCTTCGGTGGAGGCGGTAGTATCTTGCCGCTTCTTAAATGCACCTGAGCAATCTCCTTCGGTTCATAGTCATTTAACTGTACATTTTCTTCAGAGTCAGCCATCGTTGCGTCTAGGAACTCATCTGTTGATTCAGAATCACCACCCAGGTTTATATGTCCCATCCGAGACGCTATGCTAGGGTCTAATTTGTCTCCCTCTGGAAAATATAAATCCTCCTTCGAACTGTAATCCATTGGCAAAACCATCATACAAGATTCAGAGGGTACTTCTTCTGTGCATTCCTCTTTTATCGAGGTACTCGGCGCCACTGAGATGACCCGACATACTTCTTTGGGAAGAGAATCTTTATCTCCTTCTTCAGCTTCATCGATTTTAAGCTCTGTCATGAAATCAGCGAGCTTGATAGGTCACCTCACAGTCTGATAATATTCATTTAAACTGTTGATAACTCTCTAAGTTGCGGTCATCTTCTCCTTGGGCTTCTTCAACTTGGTTTTCTTCTTGGACGATTTTTTCTTTCCAGTCTTTGAAGAACCAATTTGGTTGGAAAACTATTTTGAAGTAGAAGGTCGTACCACCGGTAGTGCCTTCAAATCTATCATTGGCTCAATAGGAGACTTCCACTTTACACTTGAAACTCCTTCAAGCTGTTTCACCATTTTCACAGTTTTCTTAGAGACCGCAGTCTCCCACTGTTCTTCTTGAATTGGCTTCTTTTCTTTTCTTCTTTCTTGAACTGGGGGTACGGAAGAGGACGTGACCACCCGAGTTGATTCCTTTCTAGGGTGAGACAACACATTATCGGACAATGTCAGCTCCCCCTTTTGATATTTTCTTTCAAGCCAATCCTTGAAGATGTTGCAATTTTCAATAGGATGGCAGAGTACCCGATGATATGGGCAATAATTTGGGTCACCAGTGTGCTTCAATATTAAATCTATTGATACTATTACTAAATATTTGGTAGTTAGTGTCTATCTAACAACTAATATTTAGGGATAATTAACCATAGGGAGCTTGCATCTATAGGAGATATGAACTCAAATTATAAAATCCTCATAAAATGAAGAAAAAATCTCTAGATAATTTTTTTATCTTCAAACTAATCTACCTTCTTTATCCGAAACCTATTTCGCTTAAACTCTCCCAAAATGTGGAGAGAATGGGGTGCTAATTTTCAAAGCACATAGAGCACATATCGAAATGTCTATAGAGCAACTAGCTTCAATTTAAAACTGACATGGAGTTGTTGACATAGTTGAACCATCAATGCTGAAAAGCTGGGTGATTAGAAATACATCTTGAGATATTCTTCTCATTTAATCAAACTTTTATACATTAAAAAAACACCATCATCCGATTGAAGCTTTCTACCTATGCTTTCATATGATGGGATTTACAATCCTGAAATTATAATATACTGATAATGGCATGGCCATGATTTAAGAGCATGTTGAAACTCAATGCTACCCCCATCAACCACTATCAAGAGAAGTGGATGCGAAGGCAGCTACTGAGGCAAAGATTTATGTAGATAGTGCAAGAGAACATGCTAGAATTCTGAAAGTAAGAAATAACTGAATGTTCTACTGGAAAACATGCGAGTATTAATGAAACGCATAACAGGGCTCACCGAGGCGTTAAAGCCAATTGAAGTATAAAATAAGCACAGACCTATAGGCCTAGAGAAAAAGAAGCAGAATATAATAAAAAAAAAGACCAATTAAAAAAAGGCCAAAAAGTAAAAAATAGGCCTTTCTACATGCTTCTAACTCTGATGTCGTACCACTACCAACTGTTGAACATTTCACCTAAATTTGATTGCTTGTAGATATATATATATATATATATTATATATATTATAATCATTCTCTGAACTCAGCTAGAATTTGTAGAATGGAATCTAAATAATGTACAAAAACGAAAAAAGAAGTACCAGTAGCAGCTATTTTACCAAAATTTTCCTATTAGTTTTGCTTTTCAGCATAGCAAGAAATTATTTTGCATTTTTTAACGTTTTGTGCAACTCTGTTTTCCTCATAAATCCATGTCCTCCATTTGTGGCATTCGACTAGCTCCAGGGTTAGCTTTATCCTCTTCTAGATCTACCACTGCTACTTCAGTGGTTGTCAGTAGAACCGAGACACTAAAAATCCAACATAAATAACTTGCTATGAATAGAGCACTTTGATAGAAGAAAATGACAATGAATTTCTCAAAATTTACCTTGCAGCATCTAATAAAGCAGTCCTCATGACTTTGAGAGGATCAATAATTCCAGCCTTCACCAGGTCACCATATTCACCTGTGGCAGTTATCAAATAAAAAAGTTTTAAATCAATACTGAGAAATGACGGGAATGAATCTCCATAGCTACAAATCTCACTAGAAAGTTGCAAACAAAAATATTTAACGGGGTTGGCTCAATTATCAAAAACAGTTTTTTCATAAACAAGAACAATAACAATTAATAATAAGAATCCAACAACAAAAAATTTCAGCTAACAAGAGGATTGCAAATCATGAAGAGATGGCGAAAGACTGAGTTGTTTGGTTTGAAGTAAAAAGAGTGTAAAGTATTTTAAATGCAGGTGGTGTTTAATTTGAATTAAAATAAATGCAATGTAAAATTTTTCCATCTACTTTATTTTTGTTTTTTTTGGAATTCCTCAGATTTGGGCAAATTTCAAATACAACATAAAATTCCTTGTCGTTGCATGCCACCAGCTCACACCGCCGCCCGCCGCCTGCCACCGCCACCTGCAGTCAACTACCACCTCCGCCACCCACTACCGTCTTCCAATCACTACCGCTGCCACTGCCGGCACCACCACCACCGTCATCAACCGCCACTACCCGCCGGCGCCACTCGCCACCACCACTATTAAGCAACGTTGATTCCATATTTAGATTTTATACTAATTTCATCTTGATTCAAATTAAATAAGAAAAAATATTCACTAGTATTTATTTTACACTCATTCAAATAACATTCAAGTATTTCATTTTACATTGCATTCTTTTATATTACAATTCTTTTACATTGCATTCTTTTATATTGCTATTCTTTTACATTGCATTTTTTCTTTCAACCAACCAAACAGACCTTAAGTTGCAAACTCTCAGTCATATTTAATGCAATAATGATGAGAAATTAACTGCCTTTCAAATACACAAAAAAAAAAAAAAAAAAAAAAAAAAAAAAACACACCTGTTGCAGCATCATTGCCAAAATTTAGGCCATGTTGTTCTAGAAGTTGGCTAATGACTAAAGTACCATCCACACCAGCATTTGCAGCAATTGTATAAGCAGGTGCCTGCAGGCAACTATATTGTTAGTTCGGAAAATTTGATAGCTTAAACATTTACAAAGCATGAGTTTAACCTTTAAAGCTTTCTGAATGATTTGAACTCCGATTTTCTCGTTACTGTTCTTCGTTGGGATTCTATCTAATTCCCTTGTAGCATATAAAAGAGAAACACCGCCACCTAACAAGAGCAATCTTAAAGAGTAAAGCAAACAACTTCCAACTACCATCGCCCAAAACAAAAAAAAAAAACTCACCTGGTTCAATACCCTCTTCCACAGCCGCTTTTGCTGCATTCAGAGCATCTGTAACCCGATCCTTTTTCTCACCAACTTCAGCCTCACTAGTTCCACCAACCTGCAAACAAATAGCTACAAGGAAATCACGCATGCATAATTCAAATGGAAATGTTTAAAAAATAATAACAAACCTTAATAACAGCAACACCACCAGAAAGCTTAGACAACCGTTCTTGTGCTTTCTCTTTGTCAAACATGGCAGTGCTTTTGTCAATTGTTGTCCTAAGCTGTTGAACATGTCAGTGTAAGCATTTACGGCTCTAAGATTAAAGCCGAAGCTCATTCAAAAAAAAAAAAAAAAATGTAAGGCCCTTAGCTCAAATATGCATCCATAGCAAAAAGAATGTTTGTTTTTCCTTACTTTATCCCGAATTCTTAGTACTCCTTCAATTGGCCAAAATACCATTTAAAAATGCATAGCCCTACAAAATCCTCAAACATAAACTTGAAATGGCAGTCATGCAATCAGCAATGCTAAATTCAACAACTTAATACATAATGCAAAATCTCATGCTGAAGCAAAGATTTATACTTACTACATGGTCAAAGAAATGTAGCAACAGAATCATCAAAGGATCTATATGTATATGTATAGCATGTGGAGAAAATTTGCATGCCCACAAGCAATCTCCTGTATGGTCTCTCTGTCTCTTGGAATAGTCATTGCTTGTGAGGATGTTGTGGGCTCCGAAAATTCGGCCCGGGCCTCCACCCGCTGTTGCATTTTCTTTTTCGGGGGGAGTTTTTAACAAAATTAAGTTCCAGGATAAATTTTGGAAGGCATATGGGTTTGTAGATAAGAGAGTACCAAGAGATTTCATCCTCATTTTGTGAGGACTTTATGATCTGAGTTCTGGTTTCCTATAGGCGCAAGCCCCTATAGTTAATTACCCCTCCCAATCACGAGAGAGAACTTTCGAATAAGGCTAGTCGTCAATCAGATACATAGAAAATACGTGTTATCTGGCATATAGTAGCAGCAATGGGTGTATATATTTGGAAAGTTGAAGGTTAGGAAATTTGGGTTCAGATATTTGAGGAGTTTGGTATTTAAAATAGAAATTTTCATCATCTTGCACTTAAAGCGGATGGTGGGGAAATGAATGATGGCCCGATCAAGATCCCATGATTCTGTCGTCCCAGGCCATCGTGGTCCCTGGTCTACTTGGTAAGAGGAGGTAGTCGACCCAACCTGATAGAAGGATACTTGTCGGCAGCCATGGGTTGCTTCGTCCAAGGGTATCTTGTAGACCTTGGGTGAATGTTTGTCTAAGGGGATAAATTTGAATCCACCTTAGCTAACAGAGTGCTTTGTGCCCTATCAATTATATCCTATTGATTCATATCTCAAGGATTTGATTCCACTAAGGAGCGTATTGGCCCTGGCCATAACTAATATTTAGTGGTGTCATTTGGTGACAAAATCTCTCAGTTTAAAGGGCCCCAGTCATATCCGTTTATTCTGCGGTGCTATTTGGAGGCAACCGCTAGTCAGAGGACACATACCACGTCCTTTCTAGTAGAAGATTGTTTGAGAATGGATCCTAGTGATATTTTCAACAAGGCATTAGCTCTATGTGAGCTCAAGTAAATTTTAAATTTATTCACCCCGGCAAATTATTGCAGATGATGAATGAATTTTGCTTTATGTGATTTGAATGGTTAAAATTTGATTTTAAATATCTTGGGATTTGGAAATTTGGAGATTTTTGAATTTTGGTGAGCATTTGGGTGACATTTAAAAATATTTGAGATTATCTTCACCAATTGAGATCTGCATTCAACACGGTCATCATTGGGGTAAAAGAGGTTTTTTTATTGTCGATTGAACCCTATCGACTTTGTCGAGCTATTGACAGAGGATCGAGTTTCGTAGGCTTTGTGCTTTTATTTGTGAATTCTCATTGTCATAGACCTTGAAGGTGTAATATGAATGTATTAAAAAAATATATCGGTCGTCACAACCGTATATTTATTTGATGGTTCGAATCCTGTCGACTCCTATTGATCCATATAGAAGGATCGGGTTTGAACTTGAATTCACTTATCGACCCACACAGCTTCCCTAGACGTCATTTGTATATCGAAAACACACTCGTCGGGGCCCATACGGATGTTTGGGGGCATTTTATAATTAAACCCCGTCGACTCCTTTTACCTACTTAGGAGGATCGGGTTCAAATTTAATAACCCGCGTAGCATCCCAAGACGTCACATGTATCCCTACAATATGCTTGTTATGGCACATGCGGGTCATGATTTTATTTACACCTTCAATGTACCTATGTTCATACATATTACGATGCATATATAGTGGTATTTTGAAATATTTGTAAACACCTTATGTCCTCTTGCAAGGAAATTGCTTATCCAGTGGTATTTTGTAGTATTTTTTGGATTGAGTTATTTGCTGCTTTATATAGGTAGACTGTCATGCACTACTTATTGCTTTCTTCATGTGGATTATAATGCACTAACGAATCTCCTACTTTTAGATATAGGTGATTCATAGTGTTGTCACCTGATTGTAATGAAATACCTCATTGTTCTGATGGACACTCCCTTTTCTCATTCACCAGGAGGTTCTTCTGGAATTGGAAATCAGTGACAGCAGCCTTGAAAAGAGTTCCTTTTGAAAATCCTTAGTGTAGTAGATTTGTTATTTCCAGTGTTTGTGGATGCCAGAACCATTTTCTTCCCAAGTATATGACCAAGAAGAAATTTTGGAACACCAGGAAGTTTAGTTTGAATTTGTTCAAACTTCTCTTCCATTTAGCCAGAATGTGTCCTTTTCGTACATCGAGTTATCTTCATGCTTGACATACTTTGCAGTATCTCAATCATCACTGTTGTAGGTGATATCTATACTTGTGTCCATAATGGTTCATTGTGCCTACGATATATCCACTGTTGTTATACACAACTAGCTCGCATTTATTTACAGGGACCCATTGTATTCACTATGACCTCCTGAAAGTGTTCGTAGAAAAGCCATTGTTTCTGCGTCATATTCACCTTTCACCAATCTCAGGTGGTTTGATGATCGCACTTGTTTGTAGGGACGGGTCTTCCACTATCAAGCGGCAGTATTGCCATCTCAATATGCAGGCACTTGCTTGTATTGGAGATTATATTAGCACATATGGCAATCACATATGAACTCTGCAACTTGTTACTATTGTTTGAAAGTATAGTTTATTTGACCTTACAGGGATTGTTGTAGAAGTCTATTACAATTGTATCATATCCATCTTTGTCATTCACAATTTATTTGTGGTGATGGGTCCTCCATTATTGATCTCCAGTGTCGCCTTCTTCAATTAACAGGCGAATTATTATTTGCGTTAGAGATTCCAATAGCGCATATAGGATGTAGAGAGAGTTGCTATTTGCATGTTTTACATTCTTGCAACTTGTATTGTTTTGAAGATTTCAAATATTATTGTTTTATATATCTCCTAACACTTTTTGGAAGATTTGTTTTTTGCTCTAGTGTGTACTAACATTTCAGGAAAATCAACTCCAAGTGATGAAGACTTCAAATTATTCATTTGTAAATTATAAGTTTTTAAATGGTGATTGTAATTGAGTGGAAAATCACAACACACACTCTTGGGGGACAACTTTTATAAACTGATTGTACGGGACGAACCTGGTTCGTACTGGATGAACTTGGTTCGTACGGGACGATCATGTTAATTAACCCCTCAGAAGAGCAGTGGATCGAACAGGCGGGTAGAAAATTTTCTAAGTCCTAATCGTCCAAGACGAATTTAATATTCATCTCGGGACGAACTTCTCGGGATTCTCACCTTGCACTGTTCGTTCAGACGAAAAATATGGTTCATCCCTAGACGAAGCTCTCTGTATGAGATCGTACAGGACGAAATAAACCTTCATCCCTAGATGAAACTCTCTGTATGAGATCGTACCGGACGAAATAATTTTCATCCCTGGACAAAAATCTCTGTATAACATCGTCCCAGGACGAAACCTATTCGTCCCAGGATGAACTGAACCGACTTACGTCAGTTGGTTACGTCCTGTAGAATTTTGGATACCGACCTATGTAATAACCGTTTCGTACCGGACAAACATAGTTCGTACGGGACGATGAGCGTGTACGAACATAGTTCATACCAAAATACATTAGGATCATTTCCGACACTTTAAGTAAAATTATCCAAGATGATCCACTATCATCCAGGATGATCCACTGCGTACAGAATTGAAACCTTGCCATTTTTGGGTAGTTTTTCTTGTCTTTTGTATATATAGTTCAAATTAGACTGCCACCCAATCTTTTTTCTCATGATCTACGTGCCTATTAGAAGAAGAGTAAAGGAGAGAGTGAGAGAGATCAGTCAAAGAAGGATTTCTACCACTGTAGCGTGAAGGCTTTGCATGGTGTTCAAAGGTATGATTTTCTACTTGTGATTTGAGATTACTTCACTCTTTTTTTTCTTCCTTCTAGATTTCTTGGGAAGAGATCTATCAAGGAGATCCGGTTCTCTGCCGATACCAGGAGAGTGTGAAAAGGCGAAGGGTTCTCTGCCCACACTAGGAGAGTGTGAAAGGACGAAGGGTTCTCTGCCCACACTAGGAGAGTGTGAAAGGACGAAGTGTTCTCTGCCCACACTAGGATAGTGTAAAAGGATGACGGTTCTCTGCCAACACTAGGGAAAGTGTAAAAGGACGACGGCTCTCTGCCGCACCGGGTAGTGGTGAAAAGAGTGTTTGTAAAGGCTTCTCCGCCTTGCTGTGGGTGCAAAAGGAGAGACACTATTGATATTAGTGCAATACTCAGGTGGTGCCTCTGAGGAGTGGATGTAGGTCTGGTTTAGACCGAACCACTACAAATCGTGTGTCTTTTTATTTTACAGCTTTTTATTTTCTGCTTTTAATTTTGTGTTTTTAAAAAATTATGGTTGAAAAACTTTATATAAAAGATTCATTAAAGTTTAATTTCGATTAAATTTATCAAAAAAAGGAAAACTTTTAAATACCAATTCACCCCCCTCTTGGTAGCCTTGGGAAATTAACTTAGGTTTAACAACCTATTTACTAGACTCAACAAGTGGTATCAGAGCTTTATTTCAAAAGTATAAGTTTAAACTACTTTTTGATTAACGTAGATGACAACATTTGGAAACCGAAATACACCTGAGGTTTACTCTATTACTAGACCTCCACTATTTAACAATATACTTTTTCATTTTTGGAAAACACGCATGTCTACTTTCTTACAGTCACTTGATTATCATATGTGGTTCTTAGTAAAGGAAGGTTATACAAAACCAACTAGATTAGTTGATAGAGTTAGGGTAGAAACACCTTTTGCAGATTTGACTATAGAAGAATGTGACTTAGCTCAACAAAATGCTAAATGTTTAAATAGCTTCTTTTGTGCTTTAAAATTTGAAGACTACATGTGGTTTTCCACTTACAAAATTGGAAATGACATATGGGATCGACTTTGTATAACTTATGAGGTGACTAATGAGGTTAAGCAATCAAGACTTAATATCTTGTTACATGATTATGAATTATTTTGTATAAAACCAAATGAATCCATTTCTGATATGCACACAAGATTCACACAAATTGTCACCTCTTTGCATACACTTGGTAGGGAATTAACGAATGCTAAAATTGTTAATAAGATTCTTCTTTGTTTACCTACTGCTTATAATGTTAAAATTACTGCAATTATAGAGTCTAAAGATCTAAACATTTATTCTATTCACAATCTTCTTGGTTCACTCATTGCTTACAAGCAAGGGGTTAGTCAAAGAAAGATTGATGCAGTTGAACCACGAAAGGAGAAGAATATAGCACTAAAAATGGAAGAGTTTGAGAGTGAACACTCACAACCTGAGGATGAAGACGATATTGCATTGATGACTAGACAATTCAGAAGCTTTCTGAAGAGGAAGTAGAAGAGACGCCAGCAATGGAATAGAGATAAGTTTAACATAAATGGCAAGGTTTCTAATGAAGTGATTTATTATGAATGCAGAAAACCAGGTCATATCAAGACTGATTGCCCAAAACTAAAAGCCACTCCTAGCAAGGAGAAGGTAGAGGAGAAATCAACTATAAAGAAGAGCAAGAAGAAGTTTCAAAGAGCTTTTCGGGCAGACTCAGCTTCAGATTCATCAGAGACTGAAAAGGAAGAAGAAGTCACCAATCTTTGCTTGATGGCAGATAATCTTGATCAATTAGATCAAGAAGAGGGTCGCTCTCACACAAGACCTCGTGGGAGCATATGGTACCTAGACAACAGATGTTCAAAGCATATGACTTGAGATACTGCTTAATTCATAACGCTGGAAGCCAGGAGTGGAGGCAAGGTAACACTTGGAGATAACACCACAAAGAAGGTGGTTGGATCAGGTATGATTGAAAACTTGAAAAACTTTTTTATTAATAATGTGTTGTTTGTTGAAGGATTAAAGCATAATTTGTTAAGTATAAGTCATCTATGTGATAAGGGTTATAGTGTAAAGTTTTTTCCTACTAGCTGCATATTAAGCATAAATGGTAAAGATGTGTTGAATGGAAATAGGGTAAATAATATTTATATGCTAGATTTAAATTGCATTCATACTTCTACTGCCTTTTGTTTAAAAACTGATTCTGATGAGTCATGACTTTGGCATAGGAGACTCGGTCATTCTAGCATGAAAACCTTAGAAAAATTACCCAAAAGAATTTAGTGAGAGATATACCAAAACAAGACTTTAATAAGGACCACCTTTGTGATGCATGTATATTAGGTAAGCAAGTGAAGTCCTCTTTTCAGTCCAATAAGGATCTTAGAACTAGTAAACCTTTGGAAATCTTACACATGGATCTTTTTGGACCAGTTGGAACTGTAAGTCTAGGAGGGAAAGTATACAGATTTGTTATAGTGGATGATTACACAAGATTCTCTTGGGTTAGATTTCTATTTCATAAGAGTGAATCATTTGAGGAATTTAAATTTTTTTTGACTTGGATTCAAAGGAAATTAGGGTGTGAAATTATTTCTATACAAAGTGATCATTGAGGAGAATTTGAGAATGAGAGATTTGAAAATTTTTGTAAAGAAAAAGAAATTGATCACAATTTTTCTGCACCTAGAACCCCTCAGCAAAATATGGTAGTCGAAAAGAAAAACATAACATTAATAGAAACCGCCCGAACAATGTTGGCAGAATACTCACTACCTAGATATTTTTGGGCTGAGGCGGTTAGCATTGCATGTTATGTTCTGAATAGGGTAAATGTGAGATCCAATTTAAATAAAACACCCTATGAGTTGCTAAAAGGGAGAACACCTAATTTGTCACATTTGCATGTTTTTGGTTGCAAGGTGTTTATTCATAATAATGAAAAATCTGCCTAGGAAAATTTTGATCCAAAATCAGATGAAGGAATTTTTTGTTGGATATTCAAGTATTGGAAAATCTTATAGCGGTATTCAATAAAATAATTTGGTCATTTGAAGAGACCCACACATGTTGTATTTGATGAATCTAGAAATTTGGAAAGAAGGCATTATGTTATTGAAGTTGAGATTAGAGGATAACTCCCAAAGATTGAAGAATAAACTTGGAAGAAATTGTGGAAGAGAATTTGGAGATAGAAAACCTTTTGCCTAGGAGATTTGAGATTTTCTTAAAAATACCCAAGGGAATGATTTATAGGTGAAACCTAGTGAGGGTGTTAGAAATCTAGCTTGATTAAACAAGAAAGTCAATCATCGCTTTTTATTTCAAACTATAGAACCCATTAATATTGATCAAGCACTTCTTGATGAATTTTTGGATATTGGCCATGCAAGGAAGAGTTGAATTCAATTTGTAAGAATAAAGTTTTGGGAATTTAACTTCAAGGTCAAAAGATCAAAAGCAATAGATGGAACTAAGGTGGGTTATTCAAAAATAAAATGAATTTAATCAGGAAAGTCATTAGAATTAAAGCTAGAATTTAATTGCTAAGGAGTATAATCAGATTTGAAGAATTAATTTGAGGAGACTTGCCCCTGTAGGTTAGGACTTGAAGCAATTAGGTTTTGTTAGCCCTTTGCTTGTTTTAAGGTTTCAATTGTTTCAAATGGATATGAAAAGTGCCTTTTTAAATTTGGGGGTAATTGAATAGTAATGTTTTTGTTATAAACAACATCCAGCGTTTGAAAATTCAAAATACATAAATCATATTTTTAAGTTAAAAAAGGCATTATATGGATTGAAATAGGCACCTAGGGCTTGGTATGAGAGGTTGAGCACCTTCCAATTTGAAAGATCTTTTGAAAAAGGAAGTGTGGATACAACTCTCTTTTTAAAGAAATTTGGAAAGGATATACTCATTGTTAAAGTTTATATGGATGATATCATTTTTAGATTTTCAAATAAAAATCTTTGTGTTGATTTTTCTAAAACAATGAGTAGTGAATTCGAGATGAGTCTAATGGGAGACTTAAATTGCTTTCTAGGCTTTAGCATTAAGCAACTTGAGGAAGGTATATTTCTTAGTCAAACTAAATATGTTAAGGACATCCTCAAAAAATATGAAATGGACAATGCTAAACCTGTTAGTACACCAATGAGTTCCTCAGTTCAGTTGGATAAGGACCTTAAGGGAAAATCTGTTGATCAAAAGAAATTTAGAGGGATTATTGGATCATTACTTTACTTGCCTACTAGCAGACCAAATATCATGTTTAGTGTTTGCTTGTGTGCTAGATTTCAATTTGATCCAAAAGAATCACATTTGACAGCAGTGAAAAGGATTTTAAGATACTAGGAACTCAGAACTTAGGAATTTAGTATCCAAAGTTTAGCTATTCATTTAATTCATTAGTTTTATGGTCTAGTAGAAAACAAAATTCAGTGGCCCTATCTACTGCAGAAGCAGAATATATTGTACTAGAAAGTTATGTGGCACAAGTACTTTGGTTAAAACAACAGTTGATTGATTTAGGATTAATTATAGGCACTATACCAATTTATTGTGACAATACTAGTACTATTTACATTTCAAAAAATCATATTCAACATTCAAGAACCAAATATTTTGACATAAGACATCATTTCATAAGGGATCATGTATCCAAGGGAGAAATTGAACTTAACCATGCTTCAACAGAAAATCAACTTACAGACATTTTTACAAAACCTTTAGCCTTTGCTACTTTCAGTACATTAAGAACTAGGCTAGGAGTGATTGATTTAAATGCTTAGATAAAAATGTTTTTCTACAAAATTGATATTTTGTTTTTGTTTTTATGTTCATTGTATTTTTTGTTTTGTTTTGTTTTATTTTGTTGTTTTGTTTATTTTTGGTGTATATTTAAGTGTGACTTGTTTATTTTTATTCGTTTTTGTTTTGTGTGGGAAAATGAAAATTAGTTGTTATCATCGTCCGGGATGAAAAGTTTTCGTACGGGACGATGTGTGTAAAATGACAAAGTACGTGATTTAAAACCGTCTTAAGAGCAGTTTTTAATGTAATTCGTCTGTACGATCGTCCGTGACGAAATATTTTTCAAACGACGGGACGATTGAATGCAGCAGTTGAATGGATAAGACAGTTTTTATTATAAACTTCGTCCGTACGAACCTTTGGTTCGTCCAGACGAACACATGTCGGTTTATGGCGGGGGATGATTTTCAACTGCCATTAAAACGAGTTAAATTCTGATCGTCCGTACGAACATGTGTTCGTCTGTACGATCGTCCTGGTCAAAAGTCTGTACGAAAGGACGCTTCAAAAATTGTGTGTTTACGAAAAGCTGTTATTTTTTAAACTCATTCATTCGTCCATACGAAATATTTTCGTACGGGACGAAACAAATTCGTACGGGACGAACGAAAATTTCGTCTGGTATGAACAGTCGTTCTTCTTTAAATTAACAGCAGTTTTTACTGAACAGTCACTTTCACACATCTCTTTCAAACCCTTCCACTCTTCAAATCTCTCAATGGAAAGTTCTAGCAAGAGCCAAAAGACCTTGGCTAAGGGTCATCCAAGAAATACATCCGAAAACTTCCTTTCTAGAGCCAATGAAGAATCATTTGCTAGGTTTGTCTCTACAAAAATTACCCCATCTAGAGTTCTCCTACAGGATCAACTAACCTTTAAGGTAATGCACTTGTTTGCCTCTACCCAATTTGGTTTAATCCTCACTTTATTAATACACTTCTACAATAGAGTAACCTTTCACTATTTCTTGGCAAACATGTCATTCAACTCTGACCATTCTGTCATTAGTTCTTTTATTTTCAAAAAGAAAGTTGAAATCACCAATGATGACTTTGGTATCTTCCTAAACTTAAGGACTGAAGGCTTAAGAGCACACACTTTAACCACCACAAGTTTTGATTGGACTGAAGTTAATCGTGTGATTAAAGATAGGAGAATTAAGGATCATTTGCCTAAAGTTTCAACCTTGGTGCATGATGCTCGTATCATCCAGCATGTGTTAAGAACTTCCATTATACCTAAAGCTGGTGATAGAGTCAACATCACTCCTCTTCTTTCTACTGTTACCTACTTGATTATGACTAGACAACCTATAGATGAGGCCCAACTCCTAATTTACTACATTTATGGTCTCTCTAAAATTAGTCATGTTGATAATAAAAGAAAGAAGAACATAGCTTTAGGACATCTGATTGCTTATATTTTGGAAAAGAAGTATGATTTAATTCATCTAGAACAAGACTTTGAAGAACCACTCTACTACAACAACGCATCTTTTAGGGCTATCTTCAATAAGGACGAGCCCAGCAGAACTCATGTAGTTCTGAGTGAAACAGAAGAAGAAGCTGGACCTTCACATGTTGCTGGACCAAATTATCAGGATTTGATTCAAAGATTTGAAAATTTAGAAGTCATTTGGATCAAAAGTTTGATCAAATTGAAACTCACTTGCAGCAGCAAAATATTCAACACAATCAGGATTTGGGATTTATGCGTGAACAAATAAATGCCATTAATTCCAACATGTTCACGATGAGTAGTTACTTCAACTTCTTTGGTGCAGCACCATTTCCTCCTCCAGATCAGGGTCCATCTTAATAATTTGTTTAGTGTTTGTTCAGTATTTGTTCAGTGTTTATTATGTGTTTCATTGTAGTTCATGTGTTAGTGATTTCCTTTAGTTTGTTGTTTTTTCATGTTTTAGTTGTATTACTATTGATATCTTGAACTTCAAATTGTAATAGCCTTATCGATATCAATATATGTTTCAATGTTTTGTTGTTTAATGTTTTAGAAATGTGTGCTTGATTTTATGACATTCCTTTTTTATTTTTATCTTAATAGTGCTTTATTTAATTTATAAATTAAAATTAATTTCATTAGAAAATATAATTTTTCTAAATTTAAGAGATGCTTATAACTTGATATTATTAGAATTTTCAATTCCATATCTCTTATTTAGACTACATTATCTTTAATATTATTATTGCAATTTAGATGTTTTCTTATTTTGTATTTCTCTTTTCAAATAGTATTTATGCACTTAGAAAAATTTGAAATT
>NW_021548794.1:30973-38348 GCF_001605985.2 Dendrobium catenatum
ATTTGTTGCGTATGTTTTCTTAGTGTTTGATTTTCGTATGTGTGTTTGATTTTCGTATGTTTGTTTGATTTTTTTTATTATTTTGTCTTTTGTGTTGTTTTGTGTTGTATAAAAATTTTGAAAAACAAAATTTTTTTTAAGTAATTCAAATGCCTCAAGTAATTCAAATGCCTCCTTATTTTCATGAGTTCATCAATTCATGGGGAGTTTAGGAGATTCTTAGAACTTGAAATCCTACAAATAATAATTGTTTTGCCATCATCAAAAAGGGGGAGATTATAGAGAGATTTACTATTTGCATGTTTTACATTCTTGCAACTTGTATTGTTTTGATGAGTTCAAATATTATTATTTTATATATCTCCTAACACTTTTTGGAAGATTTATTTTTGCTCTAGTGTGTACTAACATTTCAGGAAAATCAACTCCAAGCGATGAAGACTTCAAATTATTCATTTATAAATTATAATTTTTTAAATGAGAGGAAGTGATTGTAATTTAGTGGAAAATCACAACACACACTCTTGGGGGATAACTTTTATAAACTGATCGTACGAGGCGAACCTGGTTCGTACGGGATGATCATGTAAAGTAGCCCCTCAGAAGAGCAATGGATCGAACAGGCGGGTAAAAATTTTTCTAAGTCCTAATCGTCCAGGATGAATTTAATATTCATCCCAGGACGAACTTCTCGGGATTCTCACCTTGCATTGTTCGTCCAGACGAAAAATATGGTTCGCCTCTGGACGAAGCTCTCTGTATAAGATCGTACAGGACGAAATGAATCTTCGTCTTTGGACGAAACTCTCTGTATGAGATCATACCGGACGAAATAAATTTTTTTCCCTGGACGAAACTCTCTGTATAACATCATCCCAGGACGAAACCTGTTCGTCCCAGGATAAACTGAACTGACATACGTCAGTTGGTTACGTCCTGCAGAATTTTGGGAACCGACATATGTAATAACCATTTCGTACTGGATGAATATAGTTCGTACAGGACGATGAGCGTGTACGAACATAGTTCATACCAATATACATTAGGATCGTTTCCGACATTATAAGTAAAATTGTCCAGGATGATCCACTATCGTCCGGGATGATCCACTGCGTACAGAATTGAAAACTTACAGTTTTTGGGCAGTTTTTCTTATCTTTTGTATATATAGTTCAAATTAGACTGCCACCCAATCTTTTTGCTCATTGATCTACGTGCCTATTGGAAGAAGAGTAAAGGAGAGAGTGAGAGAGAGCAGTCAAAGAAGGATTTCTACCACTGGAGCGTGAAAGCTTTGCATGGTGTTCAAAGGTAAGATTTTTTACTTGTGATTTGAGATTACTTCACTCTTTTTCTTTTTTCCTTCTAGATTTATTGGGAAGAGATCTGTCAAGGAGATCCGATTCTCTGCCGACACCAAGAGAGTGTGAAAAGATGAAGGGTTTTCTGCCCACACTAGGAGAGTGTGAAAGGACGAAGGATTCTCTGCCCACACTAGGAGAGTGTGAAAGGACGAAGGGTTCTCTGCCCACACTAGGATAGTGTAAAAGGACAACGGTTCTTTGCCAACACTAGGGAAAGTGTAAAAGGATGAAGGTTCTTTGCCGCACCGGGTAGTGGTGAAAAGAGTGTTTTAAAGGCATCTCCGCCTTGCTGTGGGTGCAAAAGGAGAGACACTATTGATATTAGTGCAATCCTCAGAGGGTGCCTCTGGGGAGTGGATGTAGGTCTGGTTTAGACCGAACCACTATAAATCGTGTGTCTTTTTATTTTACAGCTTTTTATTTTCTGGTTTTAATTTTGTGTTTTAAAAAATTGTGGTTGAAAAGGTTTTTATAAAAAATTCCTTAAAGTTTAATTTTGGTTAAATTTATCAAAAGAGGGAAAATTTTTAAATACCAATTCACCCCCCCTCTTGGTAGCCTTGGGACATTAACTTAGGTTTAACAACCTATTCACTAGACTCAACATAGGATACACATGCATTATGCAACCATATGATGTTCTTGTAAGCGTAGTGTATTTGACCTTTTAGGGACTCGTATGTATCATGAATGTGATATCCTTCATAAACAAGTTCTATGTTCATGTATCTATAAGCTTAGATTGGTTGCATGGAGACCATTATACTTGTTGCACATTCTCTATTTATGAACAATTTATTGTATACACTATTTGTTGTTTTTCATGTTATTATATCGTCAACCTTTCTATTGTTCACTTGCTTATGAATAAATCATGTATGCTTAGAATTTGGCACAAATCTTATGTCAATTGACTGATGTTTACTCGGATGGTCCAGACTCTTCATTTAATACTTGCATGCTCATTTACCATTTGGACTTAAATCTTATTTACAATTCTTTTTTTTTGGCTATTCAAGTCAAATCTGAATTCCACCTTATTTGCCCATCCAAGTTTAATTATGATCTTTTACATAATTCTTTCAAGTTCTGATTAAGTCCAAATCAATGTCTTTTGCAGTCAATTCTTGTAAGCTCAAAGATTATTTTTTGTATTTCATTCAAGTCCCATGTTTATTTGTTCAAGTTATTATTATTAGTCATTTGAGTGGTGTTCAGCTTCGAGCCCACAAGTTCATTGTTCATTCTCATTTGAGTCCAAGTTCTTATTTTTTTTAGTTCAAATCAAGTCCGAGTTGAAAGTTCGTTAGGGATGTTAAGCCTAATAGAACTGGCCCAAGCTAACCAAGAGGGGGGGGGGGAATTGGTATTTTAAAAATTCTTTTCACAAAGAAGTAAAAATCTCATAAACCAAAATCACACCATGAGAAAAAATAAATGCGGAAATTTAAAGTGCGGAAGCAAGAAATAACAACACAGAAATTTATAGTGGTTCGGTCAACTCGACCTACGTCCACTCCCCGGAAGCGCCCTCCGAGTATTGCACTACAATCGTGACTCTCCTTTAGCCCCCACAGCTAGGCGGAGAAATCTTTATAAAGAACCTCTTTATGCCACACCGGCAAGGCAGAGAATCTATCTTCTTTTGCTTCCTCCTAAAAGCTGACAGAGAACCTCAATCAGATGCTGACTCCTTACCTCTACCGACCCTTCCACGATGAGGAAACTCTAGACGAAGAAGAGGACCCAGGTACGATGCACTTTGAAGACCCTTGTGAATCCCTCAAAGCTCCCCGCTCACCAAGATCTCTTCTCTCCCTCTGTCTCTTCTCTCCTCAAGGCCTTCTCAGGTCAAGGCAGAAGCAAAAAGATTGTAAAATGTTTGAACAAAGAAGCTCTTAAATAAAAGAGCTTCAATAGGAGCTCAATTAATTTGCAAGTTGCCGACAAATATCGTCCGGCCCGATATGGACATCGTCCTGGACGATCAGTACAAATCTCAGAAGATCGGCCAGGAGCATCGCCCCCATGATATGCAACGGATGTTAAAAATTGTATTGATCAGTCCAGGCCGATCTTACTATCGTCTCTTTGCGATCAGTTCAAATCAGAGACAAAAATCGATTCCAGAGTATCGCCCTGAATTTGAGCTGGTCATATTTAATATCATGAAGCTAACTAAGGTTTTTGGAATTGATCGTCCTGGCCAATCCGCGATTGTTCCAAGATGAATATGATTTCATATAAATATCCTTATTTACTCTCCTTGATTTCTTATTAATTTAAGGCATAATTTGTGAAATCGTCCAGGTCCGATCAATGACGTCCTGGCTGATTTATTAAAAAATACAGAATTAACCTTAAATTGTCTATGGCAGGCAACTCTTCTATTTTGAGCTTATCCGTCCTGACCGATACACGTATCATCCAGGACGATCTGTTAATGAGGCTGCCCCTTAATTTAAGGAATCCTGTTTAAATTTTTTGTTTTAAGCCCCGATCGACCAGACATATAAATATTCGTTCTTGGCCGATGTGAGTAAAACAGAGATTCCTAAGTCACTTCAAAGTTCTGGTGTAGGGTTACTTCGCATTCAGTCTTTTAGAACCATTACAAATAAACTTTAAGAATGAGAAAAAGTAAGTACAAGACTGACTCAACCCTAAACCTTCGCAATCTTAACTGGCTCGTTTGTTTCGTCCGAATCTTTGATTCCTAAAAAAGTTAGAAGTAACAGGCAGTCCAGAGAATCCAATAGTGTTTGTCAAATCATCAAAACATAAGTCATGAAAATAGATTTTTGCAAACAATCTCCCCCTTTTTTGATCATGACAAAACACTACGAAGACAGTTAGCAGTAAAAATTTTGGAAAACAAGTGTAGAAAACAATTCATTAAAACTTCCCCCTTATTAAATCATCAAAAAGGAGGAGGAAAAAAAGCGACCAAATTAACAAAAAAAAAAATTTTCCTTTGAAACCTAGGCATGAAAATGATGTATTATTCCATGTGATTGGTTTAAAAACTTATGGGTAATGATGTTAACAATCTCAAACAATCCAAAGAGTGGTTAGAAATATTCTGGTCATGGTTATACCCTTAGCTCAGACATTTTCTTAGGGTAAGAATCGTCTTTGATATCATAGACCTAACTCAAAGAAATTATTGGATATGAGAAAAAAGAATTCCATTCCAATCACTTTGGTTTAAGAAAAAAATAATCCCTTTATAAAATAATGGAAACCCCCAAAGTAAAATCTGATCACCATCGCGAAAAACACAATCAAATCAAGCCTTTGAGAAATCAAAACTTCTAAGTTCTAAAGATTTTAAAAAGAGCGAGGAATAGCTTCTTTTTGAGTGGGCTCATTTTTTGCCTCTTGTCTGAGTAGGCGCTTTGTGCATCTTTTTATAAGATTTCTAATTTTGACGTCTTGCGCTTCTTTTATTGGCATCATTTGGCCAAAAAAATTTTATTTTTGCAAGCTACATTCTCTTTTATAAACCTCTTTTAAAAAAAATCCTTATTTGTGAGTATATCTTCTTAGATATCAGAGAATAGGAGCTCCTTTCTCTAACATAAGGTAAGAATTATCACAAGCAGATCAAATAATCAAAGATAAGAGTAACGAGGGATCTCGTTGTGAACAAAAAAAAAACTTTAACAACATTATAAATACAAGATAGATTTGCTTAAGCAAGCTTAGAAAAATTCTTAATTTCCATACACAATCTTAATTTGAATAGATTTTTTATTAGAAAAGAAGGACCTATTGCACTAAAATAGGTTAGAGAAAGAGACACAATCACCAAAATATTTTTACCATCTTAAGAGATTAAGAAAATGAAAAACATTTATTGACTACAATTTCAGGGAAAATAATGGGCATTGGAATATGTTATTCAATTTTAGCGATGATTATTGAAAAAACTAAGGGAAAAAAAAGTAAAACAACACAAAAAAAACTAAGAGAAAAAAATAAACAAAACAAAATAAAAGTAACTAAAAGATCAAGTCTCATGGCATTTATGTCAATCACATCCAATCTGGTCCTTAAAGAATTAAAAGTGTCGAAGGCCAGTTGGTTTAGTAAAAGATGTCAGCCAATTGATTTTCAGTTGTCACATGGTGTAACTCAATGTCTTCCTTAGTCACATGATCTCTAATGAATGATTCCTAATGTCATATGCTTTAGTCCTTGAATTTGGATAGGATTCTAGAAGATGGCATTATGGCACTAGTGTTGTCACAAAAGATTGAGCATGGTGCCTACATGTAATCTTTAAATCCAATACCTTGTTGTTTCAACCAAAGGACTTAGGCCACATAAACTTCCAAGAGCAATGTACTCAGCTTCAGTAGTGGAAAGTGTAAACAGAGTTCTTGCTCCTACTAGACCAAGAGGACCAAAGACTTGTCAATGGAATTGATAAAATTCATTGAAGGCTTTTTCTTATCCACCTTGCATCCTACAAAATCAGAGTCAGAAAAACCAATAATCCTCAAAAGAAGTGCTGTGTCATAGGATAACCAAAATCCCTAGCCTTGGGTCCCAAAAGTATCTAAAAATTCTACTTAACGCAGTCAGCGGGACCCTTAGGGTCAGCTTGAAATCTAACACAAAAGGCAAACACTAAATAAATATCTGGTCCGGCTCGCGAATCAAGTAAATAAAATATCCAATCATACTCTAACTTCTTCTGATCAACCAGACTTACAACACTTGGGTCCTTTATCAATGAGCACTAGAAGTCATGAAGAGTGTTTTAATTGGCTTACTTTGTCCATCCTCATACTTCTCAAAATAATCCTTTAAATATATTTTGTTTAATTTAAAAAAAATTCCATCCTCCAATTGTTTATTGCTAAACCCAAAAAGTGGACAAAACTCTTCCACTCCAAACTCATCTCAACATCCTACTCATTGTTTTTAGAAAAAATCATCACATAATTTTTTATTTAGAAGATCCAAAGAGTATATCATCAACATAAAATCTGAACAATGAGTAAATCATCTCCAACTCTTCTAAGCAAAAAGGATGGTGTCTACCACTTCCCCTTTGACCAAAATTCCCTCTCTATTAAGAATGTGCTAAGCATCTCATACCAAGCTCTGGTGTCTGCTTTAACCCATATAAAGCCTTTTTTTAATTTTAAAAACATTGATTTTGAAAAAATTGGGAACTCTCCAAAAATCTGTGGTTGCCTCTACAAAACATCTTCTTTTATTTCCCCATTTAAAAAGCATACACCTTGACATCCATTGAAAAAGCTTAAATCCTTTATAACAGGCAAAGACTAATAGCACTCTAAATGGCTTTCAATCTAGCTACAAAGGCAAAATTTCTCTTCCCTTTCAAAGGGGGTTTTCTATCCCTCTATTTGTCTATCCTCTTAGCACCAATCATGACTTTATGCCTAACCACCACTCCTGAATCATTCACCTTGCTTCTTAAAGACCCACTTTGTCCAACTACACTTGTCCTTAGGTCTTCTACCAGCTCCAAACATCATTCCCTTACAAATAGTTCAATTTCTTCTTAGCATTGCTAAAATCCCAAAACTCATCAGTAAGGCTTGGTTTAATGGTGGTGGGTCCAATCATTAGATAAAGGCCAGAGTGTTCACCTCCTTCCTAAGTCCATGTTCTAGTCTTAACTCCACTAGAAGGTCTCCTAAGATCAAATCCTTGGGGTGACTTGTTAGAGTATCTCCAATCTCTAGGCAAAGTGCTGAGAAGGTCCAACCCTTTCATTCAAAATTAATATTTTCTTACTCCTTGGTGACTCTCTTACTCCTTTATTACTTTGGTGTTCTACCCCTTTCCCCAAATTTTCTATTTCACTAGTAATCTCTACCAAACCTCATCATTCATTCTCAACTCCTGTTATCTTAGGATCAGAACTCATCAAATACTAATGGGTTATTCTCTTCCACCATTAAAGTTCTTCTTATTAACACCCCTAAAAAGAAAACTTTTCCACACTAGAATAATCCCCTCTCTTTTTT
>NW_021548795.1:0-1869 GCF_001605985.2 Dendrobium catenatum
GTTGGGAAATTTCTTTATCTTTCTTTTTCATTTCTTGCTGCATTTCTCTTTGTGTTCGAGCTAGTGCAACAGCATCAATTAATACTGGTTCTTCTTCCTATTCCTCTTCTTCTCCTTCTCCTTCTCGTTCACTTTCTAAGATAGGAAATAACCTTTCTTCATCTTCTCCTCATTGTTGCAAGAGATCAAAAGGAATGGTTGTTGAAGTTCCTTGTTGATAACCTTGTGAACTTGACTGTCCACTCGTATGTCCTATCATATAAGTAACTTCAATACGCATTGTTTCTTCTTCTTCATTATCTTCTTTTACATGAATTTCTGAACGACGCCTCCAATGAACATCTTGTTCTACATCAGGCATCAACAAACTCTCAACTAGAGGATCATAACTAAGCACCTTCTCCTCTTCAGAAGCTATGGTTGGATGATGATGGGATCCTTTGGAAGATTCTCCAAAGTGTTGACCACCATAAGTATTATCAGCAAAAATTTGCTTTGGAATCCATTCTTGTTGGATTTTTCTATTAGCGGATCTCTGTAAATATACTCCAGATGTCACGCCTGTAAACTTTTATTTGTAAGGCCTTGGCCTCCATATTTGTTTTCCTTTCCGTTGGGCTCTTTCGGTGGTGGATTCTTGGATACGCAATCCAAGTGTCACGCCACGATGTGCTTCATGTGGAGCATGTCGTCGGTAACCTCTTCTTTCAGCCATCACATTAGATGATAACCTCTCCCTTGGAGGGGTTCTTTGGGCCTCAACAATCAATGGCCTCTGGAACTTCTTTTTCATTAGACCCTTCTCTTTAACCGTCTTCAGTACTCGATGTACTCGGGCAGATAGACGTTCAGGCTCCCTCATCTTTTGAGGGGTCGGGGCTTCAGGTCTACGCTCCCAGAAGGTTCGCTTGAGCTCACAAGAAGAGCTGTTTTTCTTTATCCACCTCAGTTTAGTGAACCTATTCTGGGTGGGAATATTGATCTCTGGTTCTTATACTAATAGGTTGGAGGGATTGATTGGTACTGGCAGCTGTTGAGCACGTAGCTCTACATTTCTCTTCCTTCTTTGTCTTCTCGTAAGCCCTCCTCCAGATGAGGAGGCTTCAGCATTATATTTTCCGGATGCAGGTAACTCGGTCGACAGAGAAGTGGCATTGGTAGATACCACTGAAACCTTTCCACCATTCACAATTCTCTTAGTAGTTAGAGCTTCCAGTTGTGATAATCATTCGAACACAGAAATCCTCCTACGAGGGTTCTCGGCAGCAACAGTTCGTGTAGAAGTCTCGACATAATGGGGCCTCCCAGCGAACCCTTCAGAGTTCATGCCATTCACTGGAATGGCGGCAGCCATTGCAGTAGCTGCAGGAAACTGTAGCCCACTAAACTGGATAGTGGCCCCAGTATTTTCAGTATTTATTACAGCATTAGCTAGGCGAATATTTGCACCACGCCCAAGTTTCACAGTAAAAGGAGTATTTTGAAGATCCATTCTGCACAAATGAAAGATGGGGATCAGTGATCAAAGATTTGATAGATTACCCCACACTTTCAAAATGCAGAGACAATAAAATAAAATAACATAAATAGCGAAGCGTGATCTTTTCGTAATTATAGATTATATGTTATGATGCTTAGTTTACTACTATAGCGTATATGTGACTAGCCAAAGATGGAAAGAGAAACCTATCCCCAGCGGAGTCATCAGAAATCTGTGGGCTCCGAAAATTCGTGCTCCGACCTCCCCTGCATTGGAGAGTTTTAATGATGTTCTGGTTCAAATTTTCAGAAGGCAGATGAACTTTGTGATAAAGCACCACCCGGAGATTTCTCCCTCAATTTTATGAGGACTTTAAAATCTGGTTCTAG
>NW_021548796.1:0-228 GCF_001605985.2 Dendrobium catenatum
GACTTACAAACTTTGACTCTTACAAACGACGCTTACAACATAAACATAAACTCCTAAAGTTGCTTTGCCTTGAGAAGAAGGATACAGGTGGAATGAAACTTGCGGAGCGACGAAAGAGGTTAGAAGCCCGAGAAGAAAGAGGAGAAGCTGGCAAGGTTTCCTAGAGGAGAAGGAAGAGAAGTTGGACAAATCTCGCAAGCTTTTCCAAACAACAAACCCGCAGGTTTC
>NW_021548797.1:0-334 GCF_001605985.2 Dendrobium catenatum
AAATTGACACGAAAACTCCTATTTGACCCGAAAACACGAGATTAACCCGATTTTGACCCGAAAATCGAAGATTGACCAGATTTTTGACCTGAAAACTAGCAATTTTAGGTCAAATTCGGGTCATTCGTGTCGGGTCGGGTTGACCTGGACCCGAATCGGGCTGGATTCAGGTCAAACGGGACGGGCTCGGGTTGACCCGAATAGTGTCGGGTCAATTCCAGGTTCGCCCCGAATCCGACCCGTTGACTCGAATTGACAATACCCTAGGTTTGATTGTTGTTTGAAGATTTTTGCATTCATGATCGAAGATGGTTTGTTATTGATATGATCATCA
>NW_021548798.1:0-306 GCF_001605985.2 Dendrobium catenatum
GAGACTCGCCACATGATTTGTTTGAAACCTTTTTTCTGTTAATTCTGAGATTTGGATGGCATCATTGGAGGTGTGCTTTATCAAAAGCTTTGATGTATCTTTATCAAATGAAGCCTAAAATTTCATTTGTGACAGTTTTTTTATTGCTTGTTAAAGAAAAATTTTAGTACAACAAAACTCTTAAACAAATTTTTTTTTTACTAAAAATTCACTTTAAAACTATAAAAAAGCTGTCTCAAACATAGTCTTAGTTATTACGTGGGAATACCGTCAAGAAATCACATCTCATCGGCGCTTCAAAAGATG
>NW_021548799.1:0-211 GCF_001605985.2 Dendrobium catenatum
GGGCAACCGGGTTTTTTTTGTCCTCCTAAGAGCTTCCCGTTTTTTTTTTTTTTAAAATCCAGGTCACATTAAAATCATCTGAATCAGCTGACGAGCACAATCATATTGAAATAACAAAGATCAACATCAGGATAGAGAATCAACACTACCACACCTGACTAGCATAGGATGGTGTGGACCCAGTATCGTACCTCCAAAAGAGTCTAAACTA
>NW_021548800.1:0-239 GCF_001605985.2 Dendrobium catenatum
TTATGGCCATATTCTTTTATTGTTAAACAAGTAGCTTGATAAGAGTTTGAACATGCAATGCTATTGAGTAGCATTATTAATGGTTCACTTCAAAATATTCACAAAAACTATTTACAATAGGCTTAATTCTATTTTTTCTTTTTTTGGGAGGTTTAAGGTTAAAACTTATCAATTCATATATCGGTGCTTTTCCTCTTTACCGCTCTTAAATTTGGATTTCAAACTGGGGTGTAAAAATG
>NW_021548801.1:0-288 GCF_001605985.2 Dendrobium catenatum
TGTGTTGGAAGATGTACATTTTGAAAAGTAGATTAAAGTAATTTTGAAGAGTGGTTTATGTTTGATATAGAAATGTGAATGTGTATTTGTAAAGAAAATTGTATATTTTAAAGGTAAAGCGTATGCATGATTTGAGAAGTAAATTTTGAGATTTCGAAAGAATTAAAAGTGTATATTTTAAAAAGTATAAGTGTGAACTTTGAAAGGGTGAGATGTGTAAATTTTTGGAAGTAGAACATGTGTATTTTGATAGAGATCTTTGAAAAGTAATCTATATGTGTTTTGAAA
>NW_021548802.1:0-1213 GCF_001605985.2 Dendrobium catenatum
TGACCTCCTCTAACAGACAATAGTCTTTCTGGCCTCTGTAGCATGCCGACTACAGTCCTTTCGACCTCCGTCGCCCGCTGACTACGGTCATTTGGACCTTCGTCGCTAGACAATATTCTTTCTAACCTCCATCAACTACCGGCGATGGTCATTCCAATCAAATGAATACATCAATATTGTTTCTTCCTGTTTCCACCATATAACACACTTTGTATGGTGTATATTTGTTACATCAAGCCAAGGCCTTCCTCCCAATGAAAGGTCTCATTTGTAATCAACTGCAAATACTAGTGGATTCATTCAAACTGGGCTAGACCTCATGATTTTTCCCCCTTTTCATGAATTTTCCACTTAAAAATCTTTATGTCTCTTATAAATGTTGCACCATCTTTTTATTTATATACGTGATGAATCGTCGTACAAAACTAAAACATTAAAATTTATACTTCTTATCGTCGTGAATATTCCAGGACACAACAGTAGAGTTCCAACCCTTCATTTTCATGAAATTATAATATGATAACAAATAAGATCGAGAAAATTTCCAAACCTAAGTATTTTCCAATAATTTATATTATACAATAAAGGCTATTATCGATATAATTTTTAAACCTATTATTAATAATGCATTTATGACTTCACCATATCCACTTACGAATATAAATAAGGCATAATTTTAATTCCATTATTAATAAATTAAACAAAAGGTATTGGAATATGATAATGCATTATGAGGTACGAGTTATTCTCAAGTGGGTCCAAGCCCTTTTAGGTACAAAAAGATAAGAACAAAGGACATTTTTCCACTTTTTAAGGAAGGTTGGTTGGCTCTTCAACACGCTTAAGTCTCGTTTAAGTCTCAAATAACATATATTTTATCCTTAATTATCATGTGATTAAGCATTTTTCTATCATTAATATTTTGACTTAAACATAAATTTGAAAATCTAACGTAAAGTCTTAAAGGATCTCCATTGAAATAATTTATTTTTTGTTATTTTAGTTTTTAGATTGTAGTTATAATTTTATTTGAAAAAATTTTGTGGTAAAAAAATAATTTTTAATAATTTAAAATATTAGTTTTGTCACAATAATTTTACAAAAAGTTATACCTATCAAATAAATCATAGTTTAAGAAAAAAATTTATTTATAATAAGTAAGCAGTAAGCGTAAGCACTAATGAAGTAATTAATCAATTATTTGAATACTTAT
>NW_021548803.1:0-200 GCF_001605985.2 Dendrobium catenatum
AACAACCAGCCCCATTTGTCCCAATCTGCCGATTGCTATCTCCATCTTTCCTTATACTTGAAATCCTGCATAAACTTGATTACATAAGCATTATCACCCTCTACTATAATGCCTTGAAATTCACTCATCCAATCTCTAATAAGCTTTCCAATGAATTGAATATCCATCATCTCAACCTGTGTTGAATCCCAATGGCAAAT
>NW_021548804.1:0-259 GCF_001605985.2 Dendrobium catenatum
GAGAAATTTGTGTTTGTATGTTTTGTTTTTGTATTCTAATTTTGTGTCATTTGGCTTTTATTATTGTCTTGTATTTTTTATTTTTATTAAAATTTTTTGAAAAATAAAAAATTGTGTTCTTTGGTTCAAAATGCCTCCTTATTTTAATGTATTCATCAATTCTGGGAGAGTTTAGGAGATTTGTTTAACTTGAAATCATACAAACAATAATTATTTTGCCACCATAAAAAAGGGGGAGATTATTAAGATAGTTGCTATT
>NW_021548805.1:0-286 GCF_001605985.2 Dendrobium catenatum
ATTAATCATTAAATCAAACCATAGAAAAAATCATGGCCAAAAAACTAGGAATATATTAAAATTATAAAATTTTAACCCCACTAAAACAAATATCTCCAATCATCTACAAACAAAATATTTCACTCACAACAATGAAAAAATATAATTTAAAAAAAATATATATATACTAACCTTCTTTCTCTGTGGAGAATAAGTGAAGAGCTACTTCGGTGCCTTCTCCCGGCCAGCTCTCCTCGGCTTTTATAGCCATCAGAAATCACCTCCCCAACCCCCTCATTCACTCCAC
>NW_021548806.1:0-1502 GCF_001605985.2 Dendrobium catenatum
TCTTAAGGCAAAAAAAAAAAGTTTTTTGAAATCTTTTTGAATATTTTTAAACAAATAAATTTATCCAACTAAGAGAAAACAAAACTATTTTCATAATTACTAGAATTAAAGTTTTAAACACATAAGTAATCATAGAAAAATGCTAAAATCAAATGCGAAAATGTAAATAGAAAGAACACACCATAATTATAGTGGTTCAATTAACTTGTCCGACAACCTCCTTTCGAAGTATGAGACTAAAAGCATTGTTTCTCCTTTTGCTCCCACAACAAGGTAAAGAAGCCCTTATAAAATCTTTCTAGTAACCCGGTGAAATAGAGTACCTTGAATCCTTTTACTCTCTTCTAGAGTAGGCAGAGAACCTTGAAATCATTTTATTCCATCCTAACATAGACAGAGAATATTGAAATCCTTATACTCCCTCCTAGAGTTGGCAGGGAACCTTGAAATTCTTTTTCACCCTCCTGGTGAAGGCATAGAACCTGTATTTGAAGCTGTTGATAGTCTCCACAGAGCCACCAAAGAGCTAAAGGAGAAGCTTGAACAAGTTCATGAAAACCTTTCTTGGAGCAACCTTTTTGAATTGCTCACAATTCGTCCCATAAGGATCTCTCTATCTCTTCTCTCCCAAAGCTCTCCTTCCCTTCCCCTTTTAAGCTATCTCTAAACAATTCAACAGCAATGATATTTCCCAAAGACAAATACATTTGCTTAAATAGTCAGCCTTCAAAAAAGCCCTAATTTTTAATCTAGCAACACTTATCGTACAATATGAGTATATAATTGTCATGTATGATTAGTTTAAAAACTTCACTTCAGACTGTATGAATTGCATTGCCATGTACTATTAGTTTAATATAAATAGTATGATTGTCAAGAATGATTGATATATCATATTGGACCATTAGTATAAAACTATTGAACTTCATCTTTTATGATACTAAGTGATGCCTTATTGTCCCATTCAATTTTCTATCGTCTAGTATGAAAAGATTCATCATCCTGGATGATTAGTTGAAAAACTATGGTCTTCATCTAGTATAATAAACGATGATCCCTCATCGTCCCATGCATGTTCTCTGTCATTCAAGATGATCGTCACCGATCATCCTGTATAATAAGATATAATAAATATACCAGAATTGTTCTCTAAATCACATGACAAATTTAGAAATGATTGTCATATATCATCCAGTACGATACGGATCATCCTGTATAATATGAAGAAATTTTAAATTATAAAATCTTATCTAAATTTTTATGGTGGCTAATTTCTTAAATAAATTATATCATCATGTATGATAATAATTGTCCGACATGATTATCTTAATTAATCTTAATTAATAGAGATGCAATAATTAGGATTTTCTGGTAAACAGATCATCTACTATGATATAAATCATATTGCATGATAATTTTAAAAAAAGAGAAGTTTTTCTAATTCTCTAACTTACTCTCATGTGTATGTGTGTGTAAGGTTACTTAGGTTTTGAATCCAACAC
>NW_021548807.1:0-209 GCF_001605985.2 Dendrobium catenatum
TTCAGAAGGTACATTTGCATTAACCTGCTCCGAATCCTCTTCCTCTGATTTCGTCAGCTCTGAAACTAGTGGCGCGTGCCTACGCCGATGGATGCGTTCCCGATCGCATCTTCTCTGAGCCAATGTGGCCTGCGCAGGTGCCCAATTGTGGCGATTCCCCTCCATCTCAGTTCGGATGGCTTGAAACTCCCTACACATATCCATAGACA
>NW_021548808.1:0-1068 GCF_001605985.2 Dendrobium catenatum
TTTGATACTCTGAATTCGTCGATGCAACCGGTTTCAAAAATGGATATCACTTTGAATGATTTGACTTCAATCGAGGCACTTTAAGCTCACTGTGTGCAACCTTGTGTATGTCGGTTTTCTTCCTCAACGCACTCGATTAACCATAGAATGAATATAGAGGTCAACATTGAGAAAAGTAAAAGAAGAATACATTATACAAGATGGAGGCAAGCAAGAAAAAAGCAAATATGCTTGACATCTGCAAACATTCAGAACAAAAATATAAGATATATTGTTAGCATCGACAAATATTCTAATAAAAGTTTATTAGTCATTGAGAAAAGGTTTTATAATTTTTTGAAAAATACAATAAATGCTGACCAAATTATACAATATAATCTCATGAAATAATAATGTGAAGCTACCTGTAATCAAGATGTTCTCGGTGACTTTGCAAGTAAGGGTCAATTTCATAAATCCTTTGTCCACTCCCAGGAGGAGGAATGTATCTTTTTTTCTCTTCAAAAGCATCACTGCTTTTATCAACTAGATTATCAACAGACTGGTGATTTTTTTCATAAACGTTCATTTCACTGCCTGGCTCTGAAGACAATGCTGTCGTTAAACCATCAGTGTTGCCATCATCCTGAATAGGTGCATCTTTGTCTTCTTCTTTTGATACCTGTTTAACAATTATCACAAAGGAAAGTTAAACAAACCATGACGACAAAAGAAGATGCTTTATATATATCCAACTAGCCAATGGTGAACCGGAAAAATAGGGTTTCCAGGCAAATCTTTTTTTTATTTTTTTTTTATTATTATTTTTGAAACTACATCCAACAGGTGAGAAGAATGTCAATACCCACACACAACCAAAGAAGAATTTGTATATTTCCCAAAGCAACTAATAAGGGTATGTTTGATTCATGATTTACCAACATCACAGTCACTTAAGCCCCAAACGAGTGTCATCCATCTATCTTAAGAAAATCGCCACTGTTCACCTTTCCTCACTGAAACCTGATATAAGCTAAGCACAAGAGAACCCTCAAAAACTCATCCATGTTTTTTTTCTCCTTCAATGTG
>NW_021548809.1:0-247 GCF_001605985.2 Dendrobium catenatum
ATATTCGACAAGTAACTCTTATAGTTTGCACCCACTAAGAACTGTAACTGCCTAAATATATAAACATGACATCAGTACGTAGACTGTAAGACCATACAAAAGCACCAAATGTATGATATATGTGATGAACTGACCCACCCATACCAATTTTAGAATAACCAAGTGAATCTCGTAAAGATGCAGGCGATGATTTCAAAATGTCAACGCTAAAACAGAATAACCAAGTGAATCGCGTCAAGAATGATCA
>NW_021548810.1:0-220 GCF_001605985.2 Dendrobium catenatum
CTTTAGAAGTCCTTCACATGGATTTGTTTGGACCCAATAGCACAGCCAGCCTAGGAGATAAAGTCTATGGTTTTGTGATTATTGATGACTACTCTAGATTCACTTGGACTAGATTTCTTTCACATAAAAATGAGTCTTTTGAGGAGTTTAAAACATTTTTTACTTGGATTCAGAAAAAGCTACGTTGTGAGATTTTGACCATCCATAGTGATCATGGGGG
>NW_021548811.1:0-233 GCF_001605985.2 Dendrobium catenatum
TCGTCCAGGACGATAAGGGTATCGGCCAGGACGATGTTACTAGGAATTGAATTCAAGGAAAAGATGGTGATGATCAAGACCCTCAAAAAATAAAACAAAAGAAAAAATAGTCAAAATACAACAAAAGAAAAATAAAAAATAAAAAACGAGAAAAAAAAACGAATTTTTTTGGATTTTAATCTTTCTATATATTTTTTTTTATGGAGGCATCATATGAGAATTCTTTTCAAAGA
>NW_021548812.1:0-241 GCF_001605985.2 Dendrobium catenatum
TCTCCTTCATGGTGGCATCTTCCGGATTGTGGCGATTTTTCTTCCGCTAACCCTTAAAGAGTGCGACTGAGAAAAACTTGAGGTGAATTCTCTCTTTGTTACGTGGTGGATTGTTTGTTTGTTACACTACTTGTTTTCATTATAATCTTGATATTATTTTGAGATCTTGTCTATTATTGTGTGGTTACTTGCCATATCAATTTCAACAATTTTAAATTCGTAAAATCTTTTCAAAGTGAAA
>NW_021548813.1:0-221 GCF_001605985.2 Dendrobium catenatum
TACTACTAAAACTCTATATTATATAACTACACTATACGATAATATGAATTTATACTACTACTACTCTATATTATATATACTACACTATACTTAAACAACTATATACTATATAACTACACTATACCATATATACTACACTATACTACTATTACTTTATACTATTTTTTTTATAAAGTTGAGAGCTTGATTACTACTTTATACTATATAACTACACTATAATA
>NW_021548814.1:0-1014 GCF_001605985.2 Dendrobium catenatum
AGATTCTTACCTTTAAACTCCAAGTGAAGCCTTCACATTCCAGTGATAGGAATCCTCCTTTGAATGCATTCTCCCACTCTCTCCTTGGCTATTCTCTCAAGAGGCACAAAGATCAGATGACAAAAAGATTGGGTGGCAGTCTAATTTGGACTATTTATAGAAAAGACAAGAAAAATTGCCAAAAAACTGCAAGTTTTCAATTCTGTACGCAGTGGATCATCCCGTAGGATCGTGGATCATCCTGGACGATATTACTTAAACGCTTTGAAACGACCCTATTTGTATATGTGTACGAAATCTCTTCGTACAAGCTGATCGTCCCGTATGAACTAAGTTCATCCGGTACAAACGGTTATTACAAGGTCGGTTCCAGAAACTGCAGAAAAATCGTCCTAACTCGGTTGTATCGTCTGGACGAAAATTGAATTCGTCTGGACGAAAATTTTACAGAGAACCGATCGTCCAGGACTATATTTAATTTTGTCTAGATGAAAATTTTACAGAGAACAGATCGTCATGTACGATAATTTAATTTCATCTGGACAAAAATTTTACAGAGACCAGATCGTCCTGGATGATATTTAATTTCATCTGGATGAAAATTTTATAGAAAACAAATCGTCATGAACGATAATTAAATTTCATCTGGACAAAAATTTTACAGAGGACAAATCGTCCCGGACGATTTTAATTTCATCCTGGATGAATAGGACTTAGAAAATTTTTTCAAGCCAGTTCCTATTCGTTCCATGTGCTCAATAGGAGATAACTGTCTGATCGTCCCGTACGAACAGATATCGTCCCATACAATCAGTATAAATTTTATATGATCTCCTTATGTGTGCGTGTGTATGTTTTTATCCACTCAATTACAATCACTCACTTTTAATTTTATTTCAAAGAAAAGTACAATGCTTCAAATTCACAAAGTAATTCATGTTGAATTTGATTTGAAGACTTCGTGTTCTAGAGTTTGATTTTCCTGAAATGTTAGTACACACAAGAGCAAAAACA
>NW_021548815.1:0-233 GCF_001605985.2 Dendrobium catenatum
AATTTTTTGTTACAAATATTTTAAGATTAAATATTTAATCTTCAAAATAACTATAATATATTTATTTTTGGAATAAAAAACAATTAATGAAATATATAATTTTGGCACATGACACAAATTTTTTTCCCTTGAAATTATTCCATCCACAATTCTCGACTTCACCATCTAATTAAGTACCTGATGCAGGACTAAAAATAGGGAAGGCTTCAAGAAATAGAGGGGAAGTTTTAAGA
>NW_021548816.1:0-257 GCF_001605985.2 Dendrobium catenatum
TAACTTTTGGTATGTTGTAGATGTGATTATTCTGCACATTTTGATTATTTTCTGACAGATTTCGTCCGGTTCGTTTTGGTTCTACGGAGTTTTATTTTGACTGCGCACGTTCTGTATTAATTTGGTGAATTGTAATTTTTGGAGATTTTTGTGTAAATTTGACCGACTGCCGTTACTCTGCCCGATTTTCGTACGATTTCTGATTTGGTTGGAATTGCTGGATTGAATTGATATGTGCATGACTATTGATATGATCG
>NW_021548817.1:0-832 GCF_001605985.2 Dendrobium catenatum
TTTATCTAAAATGATTTGTTTTAGGAATGCTTAAAACATGAGGGCATATGCAACTGTTGAGTTCATAATAAGAGAAATGAAGGATCTAGTTAGGTGTGGTTGATTGCATAAAAATTTAAGTGCATGCCAGTGTCTTTTTATTGCTCAAAGTATACCTAACTAGCATTCTATAACATTTCTCATCAAATATTTCTCAAGAATGAATATTGAATTTTTAATTTGACATTGAAACTATTTTGTATTGATGAATGTAATGGTAACAATTGATCTATCAAGCCCAAAAATTGCATGAGCCTCGAATCTGACATATTAGGTAGAAGGGCATGTCAAGTTTAAAAATAGAATAAGGCTCATATGGCATTGAAACTTATTTCATGTATTGAATATGTTATATGTTTAAGCCTTCATTTGTTCATGTTATGCTCTTGTTTAGCAATGTTATTTGGTACAAAATGAAGTCATTGCAACTCTTAGAGATGCACAACATGCTACAAGAATGTTTCCAATGATCATGAGCATTATCTGTGGTCATGAAGCCATCGATTGACACAAATACAACACTTCGCTTTTTTTCCTCACAAATTGATATTCTGATATGCTACATTTTTTAGAGGAGAAACATCTACAAATCATTTGTTGTTGAGATCATAAAAATCTCTATATATTTGAGCATTATTTTTTACCAAGCATAAAACTTGAGGTACTTCAAAAAAATTGAATTGATTTTGACGCACCTTAACATGGTTCAACGAATGCTTAAATGAGCTCTAATTAACTTGATTGAACTCCAAATGGGCTTTAGAAGGTTAAATGAAGATTGTACATGCTTTGG
>NW_021548818.1:0-3019 GCF_001605985.2 Dendrobium catenatum
AAATCAAAATTGCAGATCATATCGTATCAGAATCATATTTACTTACAGAACAGATACGAAAAATCAGAACCATCAGATATTTAATTAATAGCTAAACTAAACTAAACAGAACCACTATAGATTCTAACCCTTATGTCTCCCTTGTGCTCACGGCACCAGAAATTCTCTGAGTAATTAATAGCTAAGCTAAATGTGCTCACGGCACCAGAACAACAGAATTTATCGGATCCGAAATATAACAGATATTTCTCCAACTTGGGCTCATCTAAGTTTTTCCCATACACTAACTGAATCTCATAGGATCCAGGCCCCTTATAACTCTCTTTTTATAGCATATACAGATAGCATATTAATTTGGAAGAAATCCGGACAAATAAGAAATCAGACAAAAATCGGGCAGCACAACGGCAGTATACGGAATTTACACAATTTTTCCTGAAAATCACAAAATACCAAATTTACACAGAATGTCGATAATAACATTTCAGAACATTTATTCTACTGCACAGACAATTTTTACTTTCATAGAAAAATCCAATCGACTAAAAACACCGTCGAATCAAAAACACCCGGACAAAAATCTTCAGAAAATAACCAAAATGTGCACACTCGGCACGTCAACAATATACAGAAAGTTACGCGGTAAAAACTGAATCAATCGAAAGATACATACGAAAATGCCTCGCCAAAATCAAATCCGAACAGAAAACACCGCCAAACACGACGGTTCTGAAAATTGAGAAAGGCGGAATGTGCCTTACCTTGCGTACAGGAAAATCTCGAACAGTCTCTTCGGACAAAAACGGCTCCGCGTTGCCCAAAAATCAACTTTTCCAAAAGATTCCTCGACTTTCTCTCTCCTCGGCTGATATTTTTATTATTTTCTGATTTTTCTCTCTCTTCAAAATGATTGATTTCAGCTTTATAATTCTCAGATCGGCCCGGCCGATCGTTAGATCGTCCCGGGACGATCAGACCAATTTTGATCGTCCTGGACGGTTCCCAGAACTAGTTTCACGCCGATATTTTGAATAGTGCCAATCGGCCTGGCCGAAGCCTCGATCGGCCTGGACGATGCTTACAGAAAATCACCTGGAGCAAATCTGGGCAAATTCTGGAGCAAATTCTCAACTGATCGTCCAAGGACTGTCCCAGATCATCCTAGACGATCTTGGAGCAGATTTTTGATATTACAGCCACCACGACAGCAGACTAGAGTTGTTCCCACTGTTAGACCTCAGGCAGGTGCCCCTGTTGTTGGACGACCCTCGCCATCATGGACGTCGCCCACAGTTAGAGCCTGTCCGATCCCAGCTTGGTTCAGTTGTCGTTGCCCCCTCCACTCAGTTAGATGTTCTTATCGGATCCCATCGTAGTAGATGGGTTTGAAGACATCGGCAGGTGGATGAGCCTGTCAAAATGGAGCAGACAGTTGATACAATTCGACGAGTTGATACAGTCCCTTCAGTGTCAATACAAGTTCATATGAGTCATGATGCAGTAGATGTTGAGGGTAGTGCCCCGGCTCGAGTAGAGCCAGCTCCTGCTTCTAGTCCCCATAGGATTTCTTCTCCTTTGGGTCCGTACATAGATGCTCTTTGTCAGACCTTCTCCAATGAGGACTTGCTCGGGGGAGAGTCAGATGAAGACATCCCCGTTCACCGTGTTTGTGTTGTCACGAGGCGTGGCACGTTAGATGATCAGCGTGAGCAGTACGATGATTTAGAGGAGCAAGGGGAAGCCGACGTACCTTCCACCTCAGCACAGGGTGGACCTCCCCGATCAGTAGACATGGATGTCACAGTCTTGAAGTTACAGACTCAGATGTCGGAGATGGCTAGAGCCATGGCGGCGACGACTGCCGAGTTGACAGAGTTGGGGGCTACACCCCATATCATGGATGTAGGTACTACTACATCCAGAGACGAGCCAGCAGCACCACAGTCGCCAGTTCCGGAACCTGTTAGGGTTGATAGAGTTCATAGGGCAGTTCTAATGTCTCCCCCAGCAGTACCGTTGAGTGTGCTAGTTCAGAGTCAGTCAGTACAGTTGTCACCAGTTCAGATTCAGGACATGATTGTACAGAGTGTTGACCAGGCTATCGCTTCTAGAAAATCTGGAGACTCAGTCAGTAGAGGTCGTCCCTACCCGATAGAGTACGAGCGGGAGCCTTACCTCGCTGGTTTTGTTCCTCCCCGTTTTTAAGTTTTTGATGGGTTTGGGAACCCAAGACAACATGTGGCTCAGTATTGGGCCATATGTTGTAACATTGGAAGAAATGATGCATTGATGCTTAGATTGTTTGTTAGTAGCTTAGGGGGAGTGGCATTTGAGTGGAATGCTGATCTCCCTAATAATTCAGTTCATACTTTTACTGACATGGAACAGTTGTTTGTACAGAGGTTCATTAGTACATAGTATAGAGTGACTGTTGGTGAGTTGGTAGTGACCAGACAGCGCCCCCACGAGTCTCTACCTAACTATATAGTTAGGTGGAGAAACCTTAGACTTCAGTGTGAACCTCAACTGCAAGAGCAACATGCAGTTGAGATTCTGCTGAAGAACATAGATGGTCCTATCGCTCCGTACCTGAAGGGTTTCAGCATTCGAACCTTTTAGAAGTTATTAATCAAAGTCACTAGCCTACAGGACAGCATACCCAGTGCAGTCCCTCCTAAGGTTGAGAGTCAACCCCCGCATAAACCTCAATATTTGGAGTTTTCTGGGGCATCACCTCCTAGGAAAGGGAAGGTGCATAGTACTTCTGATGCTCATGATAGGGGCAAGAGGTTCATGGTTAGTTCAGTACCATAGCGTCCACCACCACCACAACCTTAATTTCAGCCCCGACCTCAGTTACCACCACCAGTACAGCCTCCTATTCAGTTTCAGCCATGACCCCAGAGTCAACAGCCTACGCCCTCTTATAGAACTCTAGAAGACCAACAGTATCTACAAGAGAGGCTTAGCAAGGAGTATCCATTTAAAAGGGAGAGTGTAAAGAAGATTTTCAAATTTT
>NW_021548819.1:0-435 GCF_001605985.2 Dendrobium catenatum
GGAAAAACTAGGTATTTTTTTGTATTGCTCGGTATAGTTCGGTATTGGTCTTCACATGATGATATTCCTCGTTATTGTTTAGTATTGCTCGGTATTTGCTTGGCATTTCTCGTTTTTTAGCGCGATTTTAGCTCTGGGAGGACGCATCTCTGCGTCAGGTGGGAGGAAGTAATAATAATTCTATACTGTGAGGGCCTGGTCTTGGCGGCTTCTTTACTATTGTGGTGATTGACTTGAGGAAAGATATGTCTGTAATGGTGCTTGTAAGAGCCCCAGCTTATGAAGTTTGTTTGATTGTTTGGTATTATATAATAGTTGGTAAGATATTAATAGTTTTTTTTCTTTAATTGTTTGAATTAAATGTGTTTCCACATTTAATATATATTTTTAATAATGAGTCTGATGTCAAAAATCAAATTGGAATAAAAGAATTGG
>NW_021548820.1:0-244 GCF_001605985.2 Dendrobium catenatum
CACGTATTTGTTGAGCTTGCAAGGAGTCATGAGAACTGGATGTGAAACTGGATACAGTAGAGGAGGTCATCCCCTCGTATGCCTGAGCTTGCACACCTAAACCATAAGCTCTCCCATGCTGCATTCCTCTGACGACTTACGACCAGATGCGATACTCAGAAAACTCCACAGAGCCGCCAGAAGAGCCCTCACCTACTGCGACATGAGTCTCTCGAAGCCATGTATATTCCTCCTGTGAAAGTAG
>NW_021548821.1:0-460 GCF_001605985.2 Dendrobium catenatum
ATTGATGTAATTCAATATTATTCATTCAGATTTAAATCTCTAACTGTTTTAAATCCTGGAAGATGTTGCTAAACAGTTTCTCAAGATTTAACATTTGTTATGCCAAACAGTTTTTAAGATTTAATAGCCTCATGATTTATTAAATCCAGATTTACAGAATTTACCAAATCTCACTAAAGTTAAATCCAATCCAATATCCAACAGTCCATTAGTGCGCATTGTTTGTCTTTAGTACGAAATGAGAAGTGAATAATAAGTCTGCGGCTGAGCAAGCATTCACGCTTTTTGGCGATAGCATTTTAGTAAATTTACAAGAATCTGACTTATACGTATCAAGCTTGATTCAATATGATATTATGATTTCAAATATTTTACTCTGGGTAATGCACTACTAGTTAATGTAATGGATCCTTTGTGGCCGCGAAGCCAAGACCTCAGATTGGACATACTAAGGCAAATT
>NW_021548822.1:0-242 GCF_001605985.2 Dendrobium catenatum
AAAAAAAAAAATTAAAGGAATGAACACACCAGAGTTATAGTAGTTTAGTCCAACCTGACCTATATCCACTCTTTGGAACCTCCTATTCCAAGTATTACACTAAACCTTTAGTGACTCTTCTTTATCCCCCATGCTAGGAAGAGAAGCCCTTACAAAATCACTTTTAACTTCCTTGGTGCGGTGGAGTAGCCGGGTCCTTTGACACCAAAGAGATATTCTTCCCTTGAGATAAACCTTGAATT
>NW_021548823.1:0-235 GCF_001605985.2 Dendrobium catenatum
ACATTAACCTGTGTGGAAGAGGTCGAATCAAATCCCCTTGGGATTGATTTTTCTTTGATTGGGAGAGGGCGAACGCCGCGTATATCCCAAATCAGAAGTGAAGAAGGTCTATCTTTAAATTGTTACTGCCTTTTTTAGGTCAAGGTTAAGACCTTGCCCAAGGAGTAGAAGTCCAACAAAGGACTGTATAAAGCTTGAAATTGATTTGAAGTATCCTTACATTTGCTCGGATATT
>NW_021548824.1:0-365 GCF_001605985.2 Dendrobium catenatum
GTGTGATCTCCTTACACTACTTCTCCCTCATGCACAAACTCATCTTCTCCTTCCTCTCACAAACCCCAAAATCTTTTCAAGAAGCTCCCTCCTAAGAGTCCCCTTCCTTTGTCACGTTCATTTCTCCTTTTCTCAAAAAATAAAGGCATTGATTATGTAACAGGCTTCAAGAAATTCTAAAAATTCAATTTAGTTATTTATGTTCATACAGTACAACCACAGTTCATATAATATGAACAATTCAAAACAACTTTCACCTGGTATAAAGGAGTATGAACAGGTAAAACTTTTTTGATACATCATACATTATTATATGAATCTCATCCAGTATGATATACTATATTTCTTATATTCATATAGGATGA
>NW_021548825.1:0-261 GCF_001605985.2 Dendrobium catenatum
ATGTTTTAACATTTTTTCTATAGGCCTCAGTAACCACTAGGACATCATCTAAAAATAGTAAATGTGCTAATCTTTCAACATTAGTTGCTACTCTTATGCCCAATTGATTAGATTTTGCTCAAAGTGCCTTGGATAGTAGCTAAGAGCATAAAATGAATAAAGTAGGTGATAATGGACATCCTTGTCTAAAACTATAATGAGCTGTTATCCAACTTGTTCTTTTGCCATTTATGTTGACTGAGTGTTTAGGATTACTGACAC
>NW_021548826.1:0-283 GCF_001605985.2 Dendrobium catenatum
AAATATGCTTGATTACAATGAAAATGGCATGCAGAAATTAATGGACAGCAAAGTAAAACAGTGAATAAAATTACCTAGATGATGTCTTGCATGTAAACGAATAATGGCAAGGTAAACTCGACTCCTAGGATGCATCTAGCAAAAACAAAACATGCTAGCCATGCTCTGATACCAAGATGATGTGAAACCAGGAATTGTTTCTTAGAAGTTAATAGAAGTTTGTTAAAAATATGGTAATACAATTCGATGCTTCTCTAATTTAACGATTCAAAGAAGATCTTAG
>NW_021548827.1:0-232 GCF_001605985.2 Dendrobium catenatum
AGTAGACCGGACATAATGTTTAGTGTGTGCCTCTATATATGTTTTCAAACTGATCCTAAAGAGTCTCACCTAACTGCAGTCAAGAGAATTCTTAGATATCTACTAGGCACCCCAAACTTAGGAATTTGGCATCCTAAGCACAGCACTTTCTTTGAAATCTTTTGGTACTCAGATTCTGATTTCATTGGATGTAAGGTAACAACAACAACAACAACAACAACATCAAGCCTTT
>NW_021548828.1:0-284 GCF_001605985.2 Dendrobium catenatum
AATAGCTCCACACATGGCTACATATGCCAAAACAAGAAACCTAAAATTAAAACAATCCTAAATCTAGGAACAAATACACAACAATCTCCACATTGAGTCTAGATTTACAAAAAATAAAAGATAACTACTGTTCTTAAAGAACAGCCAAAGAATGACCCTCTCGGTCTCCTCCGCCAAAAGCGTCCACCGACAGTCTAGCTCCACCTCCCGATAGATCTCCTGTCGCACTGCGTCCAACGCAGCCAATCCCCGAGCATCCCTAGCCCGGCTTCCGCGCCCTGTGC
>NW_021548829.1:0-272 GCF_001605985.2 Dendrobium catenatum
CGCCTTTTTATTATATTTTACATGTGTATGATGCACGAGCATCTAGTTTAGGCCCTCCTAGATCTAACGACCTTGTGTGGTGTGTTTGCTACATTTTATTTTCATGTTACCCCAAGGGTCAGTCCAAAACTCAATTCAAATCCTGCTTAATGTAGCGGCACCCTAAGGATAATAATTAAGGACACGTCTAGTGAACTTAAAAAAAACTCTAAGAGCTAGGGTAGAGCCCCAATTGATATGAAACTTTAAACGCTTGAATCTAGTGGTATCAT
>NW_021548830.1:0-1382 GCF_001605985.2 Dendrobium catenatum
TTTTATGCTTTTTTGCTATTATTTAAATATTTAATTACAATAATTATTTTGAAATACAAATTATTTTTAAATCTTTTTGAAACCTCGATTGGGTGGTCAGTGGGTCTCCCCAATATTTATGTAGATATGAATTGACATATTTTTAAGTTAAATTATTTTTCAAAGATTATATATATTTATTATTTTGAGTACTTGCGAAATTACTTATGTTATTAAATTCCTAATTCCGGGAGATCCGCTATTGCATGAAATTTTAAACATAGATTCTATGTGTGAAGAGAAAATCATTGGGGAGTGGATTAGTGGATGGTTGGGTTTGAATAATTCACTAATCCCTTCATTATTTGTACTTACTTTTTGTCCGTCGTAGCTTGCATGTGTAGGTTGCATCACGAGCACTTAGTCTAGGCTCTCCTAGATTTAAGGACATGTGTGTTTACTACTTTTATATGTTTCTCATGCATTATTACCTTGAGGGTTAGTGTAAAACTCCATTTGAACCCATATAACGTAGTGACACCTTAAGGACAAAAATTAAGGACTCATCTAGCGAACATAGAAATTTTCTAGGGCTTAGGGTAGATCACTAATTGACATTAGAACCTCAACACTTAAACTTAATGACATCATAAACCTCTCAAAATTTTCTATGAATTTTTAGGAGTCTTTAGACCCCTTAATTAACCAACCATAATTAACCAGCTAAATAAGACCCCGAGACCTTCTAAAAATTTCAATAAATATAGTTTAGGTCAAAAAATTACCCATAATACCTCAAACTGACTAGAATCTAATCCTTGACTTTAGATAAATAGGGCTCCCTAGTTTGATTTCAGGTTGTCCCCTAATTTGACCATAGGTAAAATTTACCATTTTGCCCCTAATAATTCATTAAAAATTACAAAAAATTCCAAATTTTCCCCAAACACTTGGGTACACTCTCTCAGGTCATTCCTGACCTTTGGGGGTGATTCTAATCAGTTTTGAGTTGATTTAGATCAAAACAATAAAAATAGCCCTTTATTAGGAAATTTATAAATTCCTATAAATACCCTGAACTTAGAAAATTCATAACTAATTATAGAAAATTCCAAATTAGGTAAACTCACTTGAATTATTCTCTAATTAGGATCTAATATTTATTAAAAATCTTAGGTTTCTAGAAACTGGCCTAGATTAGAAAGTCAACTTTTTTGTCAACCATTGTTCATTTAGGGTCCGAAACTTAGAAAATTCACAACTTTGCCTAGAAAACTCCAATTTTAGCCTACTACCTGTCTAACTACTCCTTTTAAGGTCTAGTATTTTTTTAAGGTGTTAGGACCCTTAGTCTAGTTACTAGGAGGACCCAGAACTTTCTAAAATTATCAAATATCACTTAA
>NW_021548831.1:0-229 GCF_001605985.2 Dendrobium catenatum
ATTTGGATTGAATTGCTGTAGATTCATAATTAAACATGCATTATCCAAATTTTATTGCTTTGTTTGACTTTATTTTGGTCTAAACATGGCAACAAATAAACAGAATAAAACAAAATTAATAATATTTTTAAACTTACTTTAAAATCTCCGGTTTCTAAATTATCCCTAAGTCTTTTTGCTAGTGAAAAAATACTATTTGCAATTTTCTTTTTTATATTTTTAAAAATAA
>NW_021548832.1:0-249 GCF_001605985.2 Dendrobium catenatum
TGAAAATAAACATAATTCAAAATAGTTCCATTTATAGGTATTTGGGAGACCCATTGAACACCCAATCGAGGTTTCAAAAAGGGCTTAAAAATAATTTGTATTTTAAAAATAATTATTATACTAACTAAGTAAATAATAATTAAATAACCAAATAGTGCTCTAAGACAGAAATATATCAAAACAGTCAAAATCACTTACTGAAAATAATTTTAAAATAAAATTCATATTTTTCTAAAAAATTGAAAGGTT
>NW_021548833.1:0-499 GCF_001605985.2 Dendrobium catenatum
TCAATTCATAGAGCAGACAGAATCATACAGAAAATCAGAAATCATATATCAGATAATTCATAAGACAGACCAGATAAGTCACAGAACAGATTATCAGATATCAAACATCAGATTCTTTGACCCTGATAGAATCTCAATAGATTCTGGCCCCTTATGCCTCCCTTCCCTGACACAAATAGAATCTCAACGGATTTTGGCCCCTTATGTCTCCCGTTGTGCTTATAGCACCAGAATAGATTAGATATACAGAATTTCCGGAACATAACTTATTTTCAGATTTCAGATTTTCAGAATTCCAGGACCCAGACATCGGAATCACAAAGGATTCTGACTCCTTATATCTCCCTTATGATAGCATACAAATAATCAATTCATTCAATGTATCAATTCAGGAAAAATTAGAATTCGCACGAAAAATCAGCGGCATAACGGCAGTATACAGAATTTATACAAAATTTACGTATTCAGAAATTTACCAAATTATCACAGAATATCCACA
>NW_021548834.1:0-238 GCF_001605985.2 Dendrobium catenatum
TTCCCCCACCATCCGCTTTAAGTGCTAGATGGTGAATTTTCTAGTTTAAATATTAAATCTTTCCAAATTTCCAAGATTCTCAAATCCAAATCCAGTTCTCAAATACCCAAACCCATGCTGCTACTATATGCCAGATAACACGTATTCTATACGTATCTGATTGACGACTAGCCTTAATCGAAAGTTCTCTCTCACGATTGAGAGGGGTAATTAACTATAGGAGCTTGCGCCTATAGGA
>NW_021548835.1:0-302 GCF_001605985.2 Dendrobium catenatum
CAAGTTCTTACAATTTGTGAAAATGAGGAAATTGACAACACATAGTTGGTAGAGAAAGCAAAAGCGAAAGGAGAGCACCTACACCTTGATGTGGCGAAAGTGTCCCTTAACGCAGCGGTGAGATTTACTCCAAATCACATCATAAAGGTGAGAGGACAAATTAGGGAGCGGTTAGTCTTGGTCTTGGTGACTAGCGGGGCTACTCATAAACTCCATGAAATCGAGTTGTGGATTAGTTGGAATTGAAGTTGGTGGATACGGGGACCTTTGGAGTCATGATGGGGACAAGGAAGGTGGAGAAG
>NW_021548836.1:0-496 GCF_001605985.2 Dendrobium catenatum
ACCCTAACCAGTCAAGCACTTATCAAATGCACACGTCCTCTATAAATAAAGGCAGGCTCACACACACAACGCATACACAAGACTCAAACTCAACACCACTTACTTCGTAGTTAAAGCTCCTAACCAACAAGCCAAGATGAGCTGTGATATATATACAACTATAAAGGATTGAAAGAAAAAATTACATAAATTAATACTTCAGCTACAATATCATAGACAATAGTAAAAAAGAACAATAAATAATGAGATTTTTTTCTAAGTTATACAAGTCAATTGCATTTGTTGTAGAGTCCTCAGCGATTCATACAACACATAATTATAGTGAGACTCATATATTTGATTGTTGGAAAGGACGTCATTTATCCTCATCACCACTCCAACTATTAACTATTTGAATTCAATAATTATATTAAATTTCTATAACATTGATTAAAATTTATATGCATCATAATTATATGACATTGAATAATTTTGAACAAATTATATATGAAAAGAA
>NW_021548837.1:0-605 GCF_001605985.2 Dendrobium catenatum
ATCTTCAATCATAATTTGTTCTGATCCTCATGTTATGCTCAGGCAATCACCTAAAATATTTATGTAAAAAATATTGGCATAATAAAAAAATATTAATACAAATTAAATCAAATATTTTAATTTATGCTAAATAAGTATACCTAAAATTCTCCAAATCACATATCTATAATTTCCTTTGGGATCTTCTTCCATGATAAGTAAGGAGCATCATATTTATTCCTTATGATATCCTGAATCTTATGAGTAGGTGGCTTTGAAGGATTGAAGTTGCATGTTAATTTTTATCTCAATAATACATAATATATCAAAATACAATAAACTTAATAATATAAACTGAACTTACGTATCACCCTCAGACTCAATATATTAACACTTATCTATTACAATTACATGATCCCAGCACCAACCTCTACTAGTCTTGATGGTCAACCATGTTCATGCTGCACCAAATATGAGTTATAATATGGGTGGAGGTAAGGAGGGTAAGGGATGGTTGATGGACCAGTTTGTGATGCTGGTGGGGGGTAATATAGATAGAATGGATCTACATGTGCCTTATTTGGAGAGGAAAATTGAGGACTCATCGATGGAGCAGGGAAGTACTA
>NW_021548838.1:0-325 GCF_001605985.2 Dendrobium catenatum
GGGGGCTAAAGGAGAGACACTTAGTTTAGTGCAATAATTGGAGGGTGCCTCCAAGGAGTGGATGTAGGTCATGATTTGACCGAACCACTATAAATATGGTGTGTTCTTTCCTTTATTACTTCCGTATTTTGTTTTCTTTGTGGTGACATTGGTTTTGATTTGTGTTTTGATCGAAAGAATTTTTTTTTACCAATTTACCTCTCTCTCTTAATTAGCTTTTGGCTAGTTCATAGGTCCTAACATCCTTAACAAACTTTCAGGTTGAGTAATATCTTATACTTCAAGATAATTAAAGCCATATGAAAGAAACTATTGACCCATTATC
>NW_021548839.1:0-242 GCF_001605985.2 Dendrobium catenatum
TTGTCTCCATCAAAATCCACACTTGCTATGCATGAAAAGAAAAGCCCAACAAAACTCCCATGTTATATTTATGGGGTGAAGAATATTAGGGCTCCACGTTATAATATTTTATATTATGAAATATAATAGAATAATTGAAATGTTTATATCAAATTATTCTATAAAAATATTTGTTAAGAAGAGTGTCAAACAATTTAATGTTGCTTTAAGATTTGTGCAAATCTAATTATTTATACACGATG
>NW_021548840.1:0-251 GCF_001605985.2 Dendrobium catenatum
TGTGATGCAGCGATCCTTGTTAGCATACACCACAACAACCTCCCAATCAATGCCGCGCGTCATCGTAACTCTACCCATCATATACTGGCTTGCACTAGCAGAGCACAGAAAAGAGAGAACGCTACTCTTCCACAAGATCAAAATACCGCCCACCCTGCCACAGGAAGGTTGGTAAACAAACTCCTATTCCCTGCCAGCCAATCTATCTTTGTCATTCCGATCCACAGAGTCAAGTTTGGTTTCCAGGAGGC
>NW_021548841.1:0-277 GCF_001605985.2 Dendrobium catenatum
GAGTTGTTATTTAATTTAAGATAAAAAAAATACTTTTAAGTTAATTAAATTAATTAATCAAAATTAAGTTCTTTGTTAAAATGAAATAAAATAAAAATGCAATGAATCAAAATGGAGGAGGGGAAGGAAGAATGTTGTCCACTATTTGACATATACAGGCTCTCAAACTCTCCAAATCCTCACCAATTATACAACTTACAAGCCCTCTCACAAACTATACAACCTCTCAAACTGAACTCTTCTGCAAATTCTCCAAAGTCCCGCTTGTACGAGTTCT
>NW_021548842.1:0-207 GCF_001605985.2 Dendrobium catenatum
TAAGGAGTTTTCTAGTACAAAATTTTTAGTTTATAAATTTTTGTACTAAAAAACTGTTTTAAGAAGCAGCAAAAAAACCGCCCCAAAGGAACTACTTTAAGAAAGTCTTCCCAAACGAAGCCTAAATCTCTTCCCATAAGAAGATATATTCACCTAAGGAATATATTAAAAATTCAAGAAGGTTCACTTGAGGGTAGGTAATAATAA
>NW_021548843.1:0-203 GCF_001605985.2 Dendrobium catenatum
TAAAACATGAAGTCATAGTTGAAGTATTAAGCAAATATATTCATAATATTTATCATGCATGCACACGACAGCATGCACATGCACTTTGAAATAAGCTTGAAATCATAGTTGCGGCTGGTGCTAATTCTCTCTCCACAACTCTCGAGCTCGTGCGCTTCTCCTCTGGTGGCTAGGGTTCTAGCTTTGGCCCCCGCCGGCGGGGG
>NW_021548844.1:0-294 GCF_001605985.2 Dendrobium catenatum
TTCAGCAAATTCTTCAACCACATTGCTTCACAAGCCGTTGCCGCCGCTGCTACATACTCTGCCTCACAAGTAGATAATGCCACAACTTTCTGCTTCTGTGTGCTCCAAGTGAAGGCTGTATCACCAACATAAAACACATATCCACTTGTGCTCTTTCTTTCCTCATGATCATTTGCCCAATCACTGTCACAATATCCAAGTAACTTCATGTCTCCACTGCACTGATAATGAAGGCCAAACTCAACTGTGCCACTGATATATCTAAGAATCCTCTTCACTGCAAGCCAATGAGAC
>NW_021548845.1:0-338 GCF_001605985.2 Dendrobium catenatum
CATTTTCAAGCTTTTTAATGTTTGTTCTTTCATGTTCCTTAGGGATATTTTCAACCTTGTAGGCTGTCTCCTGGAGCCTGCTATTGTAAGTTTCAAAAATAATTGCAGAAATTGTAAACATTAGTTATTATCTATGTGATAATGGGCATCAATGAAGAGCCTTTTTTAATTTATTTTATTTCATTGGTGGCAATGTGCACATATGCATGAGTGGAGGTACAATTTTAATGGATTACTGCATAACACAGCTAAGCTCTTTGTGTGTGCGCCTGAGTCTACATCTATATGTGTGTGCAAGTGATGGCAAATGCTGGCACAATGCACATATTCTTCATGTG
>NW_021548846.1:0-397 GCF_001605985.2 Dendrobium catenatum
CAGACTGTTGCGGAGGGTGGATGGATTTTGCTTTAAGTTTTTGATGGATTTATTTCAATTTTAAATATGCTAGAATTTGGGATTGATTTTAGATTTTTGGATTTTTGTGGAGTTTTGGATATTTGGGTGGAATTTGAAAGTGTTTGGAATGGACCCCTCCGGTTGAGATCTTCAATCAACGCGGCCATCATCGGGGTGTTATGGGGGTCATTTCTTTTTATGGATCGAACCTTGTCAACTCTGTCAGGCTGTCGACAGAGGATCGGGTTTTGTATGCTTCGTGCCTTTATTAGTGACTTCATATTGTTGTAGGCCTTGATGGCCTAATATGAATGTTTTAAAGCAAATATACCGGTCGCTACAACTTTATATTTGCTTAATGGTTCGAAACCTGTCG
>NW_021548847.1:0-289 GCF_001605985.2 Dendrobium catenatum
GTGACATTTTGGTGCAAACAAGGAAGGGAGAAAAGAAGATATCAGATGTCTTCTATGTTCCAAATCTTAAGCATAATTTGCTTAGTGTTGGACAACTAAATCAAAAGGGATATGTGTTGACATTTTCTTTTGACACTTGTACCATTAAAGACAAACATAGATTCTTGATTGCCAAGGTGAAGGTGACTCCAAATAAAATGTATCCCATGAAGATGATTTGCAGTTTAAATGATTGTTTGAAAACTTCCATAAAAAATCATTCAAGATTATGGCATTGTAGATTTGATCA
>NW_021548848.1:0-775 GCF_001605985.2 Dendrobium catenatum
ACTTCCTATAGCTCTGTTGTACAATCCAACCAAATTCTAAAACCAATGCTCTGATACCACTAGAATTGTCACGACTCAACCCGATCCGGAACGGATCCCGCTCGCACCGGGTCGCGACACGGGACGAACAAACTGACTTACCAGGATCTGGCTTTGGAATTTGCTTACTGAACTAAATCTTCCAAATTATTTCAACTTAAACACCAACACACAGAACATACCACAGCTACTATGAATCATCAAATGCAGCGGAACAAATCATCTATATTTTTCTTTTTTTATCTCAAAACAATCATCTACAAATACAGTATATGGCTAACAGAAGAAAAGTAGAAGAAAGGCCATGACCGTACAAAAATCAAAAGCACAAAAGTACCTATCACAGATCGGACTCTAAACTCTAGTCCTGGACTTCCTTCCCTTTCCCAGAACCTGAAAACCACCAGAAAATGAGAGTGAGCTCAACAGCTCAGTAAAGCAACAAACCTCCAATCAAAATTCTCAGAATCCAAAACTAAACACATCAAACCCAAATCCAAATCAAAAACCAAAACAGAATCAGACAGATATCAGAATTTTCGTACAGAAATAATAATCGGATAGTTCATAACAAAATAGATCCAATCAGAACAGATACGGACATATTAAATCAAAATCAGATCAGAACTGAAACAGACATATATCAAATCAGAAACAGATCAGAACGGAACAGATCATAACAAACAGATATCAGATATAAGATATATAATTAATAGCTAAATTCCCTGACACTGAC
>NW_021548849.1:0-496 GCF_001605985.2 Dendrobium catenatum
GTCAATTAGGAAAATAAGTGAAGTCCTCTTTTAAGTCTAATAAGGATCTTAAAACTAGCACTACAGGAAAATGACCCAAAACCGGCGGTTTTTACCAGCGGTTTACGCATATTTACCGGCGGTTTTTACCTTTACCGGCGGTCCTCCGGCGGGAAATGGACCGCCAAAATATTCGACGTAGGAAATTCTGTACCGGCGGTCTAAAGCGGTGACAGTTTACCGACGGTTAATACCCCCGGCAATTCCACAACTATATACCGGCGGTGTACCGGCCGATTAACCGTCGGTCATAATACCGGCGGCTCACCGACGGCCATGATACCGACGGTATTATGGCGTCGGCAGTTGTTGTGAAACCACCATAAATCGTCGGTAAGTCGTCGGTACGTTACCGGCGATGACCGGCGGTCATGCCCGTCGCTAGTAACCGCGGTCGTGACCGCCGGTAGTCCGAAGCCTAACCGTCGGGTACCATCGGATGACCGTCGATTATTTA
>NW_021548850.1:0-277 GCF_001605985.2 Dendrobium catenatum
TTAAATGAGGTTTTGACCACATTTGACCATTCCAAAGAAAAATTTGACTCTTTGACTGGTCCCCATGCCATATGGCAGCTGAGGTGGGATGGGAGGAGGCTTAGGAATTAAAAAAAAATGCTGGAATGGATTGAGGAGGGAATGGGTTAGCTTGGGCTAAGCCAAATGTGGACTTAAGCCCCTTAAAGATCCTTATTGACCATGTTGACCAGTCAACTGGTCAACCAAGGGTGAGGTGGAAGCCAAAGTGATTTAGGGGATTGATTAAGGAGCATGG
>NW_021548851.1:0-295 GCF_001605985.2 Dendrobium catenatum
ATTTCTTGGAAGGTGTCCGGATGTAGAGCTACATCAGCCAGACCCAATAAAAATTTGCGGTAACTGGGTTGCTACGTGGCGCCAGACAATTGGTGTCCGGATGTAGAGCTACATCAGGACACCAGATAAAATTTGCGGTAATGGGGTTGCTACGTGGCGCCAGATAATTGGTGTCCGGATGTAGAGCTACATCAGGACATCAAACCCAATATTGTGATGTTGCAAGCCGCCGATCAACGCAACCAATATCTGACGCGATTTACACTAATATCATTAACTCCATACCCAATAACAT
>NW_021548852.1:0-695 GCF_001605985.2 Dendrobium catenatum
ACATAAGAGAGAGTGTGTAGCGTTCATAAGAGACACCATAGTTTTTACGTGGAAACTCTTGAAAAGGAGAAAAAATCACGGGGCCTGGTCGGGTTTGAATGAATCCACTAGTATTTGCAGTTGATTACAAATGAGGCCCTTCCTTGGAAGAATACCTTGGCTTGATGGTACATATAGAGCGCATTACATGTTTGGAGTTACAATAATCAACATAGACATTGTTTTATTTGAAAGAGCCATAGTCGGCACGAGATAAGGGTCCGAAAGACCGTAGTAGGCAGGAAACTGGGGTCAGAAAGAACATTGTCTGGTGATGGAGGTCGAAAGGACCATAGTAGACGACGAAGGTCGAAAGGACCGTAGTCGATAGGAGATCAGGGTCTAAAAGACCGTTGTTTGGTGATGGAGGTCGGAAGGACCATAGTAGGTGACGGAGGTCAGAAGGACCGGGTCGGCAGGATACCGGGGTTTGAAAGATCGTCATTGTAGGGCGGTACTCTAGTAGAACTCTAGGAGTCAGGTAGTGGTCCGGCAAAAGTTCGGGCCTTAGGTGGTGCTCCAGGAGAAGTCTGGACCTCAAGTGGTAGTTCGGCAGAAGTCTGAGACTCAGATGGTGGTCCGGCGGAGCAAAGGTGTCAGGCGGTGGTTCGGCGAAGTAACGATGTGAGGCGGTGGTCCGGCAGAGATAAGGGCTT
>NW_021548853.1:0-305 GCF_001605985.2 Dendrobium catenatum
ATACAAGTCTACCAGGCATGGAATTTTGGGAGATTGAGTTCGAACATGTTTTTGACATGTCTAAATTTTATCTCCCCTTTTTAAGATGTTCAAGGGCATTTTTCCCAAATTTTAAGTTCAAGGGTCATGGTTTGACGTTTAAATTCAAAATGGGGTATAGACCTATCCAATGGGATTTAGGGTGTGATGTTTTGTGTGCTGATGATGTGTAGGATAAGGAGTGTAGAGCCACTGATTTTTCCCCAATCCAAGCTTAGGATAGACCCCTATAGTGGTATGAAGGTGACTTAGAGCTCACCTTGGGT
>NW_021548854.1:0-497 GCF_001605985.2 Dendrobium catenatum
CTAATCCTATCAATAAGAAAATATCATTAGCAAAAAGTATATATCAAGGTACATCATTTTGCAAATGTAGTAAGAACAATCATAACTAAAGCAAAAAGATATAAGCTCAAAGTTGATCATTGTTATAATACAACTGAAGTAGAAAAATACTTGATCAAATCACCTTCTGTTTGAACACAAGTATCTGCAGCTCCTTTATAGTTATCATTAATTACTTGAATATAAGATTTATTTACTTATTTTTCTATCTAGAACTCTCCAAAGCAGTTCTTTGAAACTTAGACTTTGTTTGGTTAAATTTTCTTACTGCTTCTTAAAGCAATTGTCTAGTAAAAAATTTTAAATATTATTTTAATAAGCAGTAAGAAAGTTATCCCACACAAAATCTTAATCATATGTTTTCTCTAAATCAATAAATATAATATATTATGTTATTGATGTCATGAGATAGAGGCGGGTGCTGGCCCCTTCTTTTGGCTTTAAAGTCTTAACCCAGT
>NW_021548855.1:0-309 GCF_001605985.2 Dendrobium catenatum
CTTCTTGATGAATTTGATAATTTGAATAAAAAGCATTTAGAATTAATTAATGAGCATGATGCATTAAAAGTTTCACACACATCACTTGAATCTGATTTCAAGAAATCTAAAGAGAAGGAAAAAACTTGAGGGTTGAGATTGATGTTCTAAACAACACAAACTTGAGGATTAAAAAAGAATTGGATACATATAAGGGAAATTGGAAGACTCCCACTTTGAATCCAAAGCCAAAACCTAGGAAGAGGCATTATAACTCAAATCATTTAAGAAATGCTTTTCCTGGAGTTAGATGTTTTTCTTGTGGCATGC
>NW_021548856.1:0-1250 GCF_001605985.2 Dendrobium catenatum
GATCTACAATACCAAATCCGGCATACATTCAATGGTTGTGTACCGATCAAAACCTTGTTGCAGCAATCAATTCCACCATTTCACCTTCAGTCCACCCATACATCCTAAATCTTGAATCTACCTCAGCTAGCTGGGTCGCCTTCGAGGTTCGTTTCCAATCTGTGAATAGGTCTAAAGTTATCAAGCTCATGAATGAGCTACAAAATATCTCCATTAAAAACTCCAACATGACTTAATACCTAACTCAGATTAAAACTCTTGTTGATCAAACAGCCGCCACTGGATCTCATATTGATACTAAAGACATTATTCTCTATATCTTGAATGGTCTTCCTAACTCCTATCAAGCATTCAAAACATCCATTAGAACCATGCTTCATCCCATAAGTCTTGACAATATTTATTCTTCGCTCCTTAAAGAAGAAATCACTCTGTCCATGGAAACTGCTTGCAGTCTAAATGTTCCTGATCCTTCTGTTGTGCTCTACTCTTCAAGAGGTTGCAACAGATGTAGCCATGGTCGAATCACTCTGCCTTCTTCTATGTCAAATTGCTCCTCCTCAACACTTTTCATAATCTGTCAAATCTATAACAAGAAAGGCCACTAAGCTTTTGTTTGTTGACACAGGATAAACGCCCATTATGTTCCGTAGATTAATGCTTCCTCCAACAAAGCTCTGCTTACTTTCTCGAACCAGCCCACCAATGATGGTATCTTGACTCAGGTGCTTCGTCTCACATAGCCAATTCTCTTGGAAAACTCTCTATTTCTAGCCCATACCAAGGAATGGATGAAATAACTATCGGCGATGACCGCTCAATTCCCATTGCTCACATCAGTGAAGGTTCGCTACTGACACCAACTTGTAAGCTTCATCTATCCAATCTTTTACATATATCGAACATTTAGTATAATCTCCTTTTTGTTTCTAAACTAACTAAAGATAATAACATTTCTATTATCTTTGATCCCTCCAGTTACACTTTCAAGGATCTAACGACAAATCAAGTTCTTCTATATGGTCATTGCTCTTACAGGCTATATCCTATTCACCAAACTACATCTACTGCCTTAATTGCTATTAGAACTGATCCTATCATCTGGCACAATCGCATGGGTCATCCTCACCATAGAGTTCTTGACACCATCTCTAGAAGAAACCCACAACTTCATATTCCCAAACTTTCTTATTTCTGCATATCTTGTAACTCCTCTAAAGGCCACAAACTAGTTTTTGAGAATTCTATAA
>NW_021548857.1:0-331 GCF_001605985.2 Dendrobium catenatum
ACACCCCGATGATGGCCGTGTTGAATGTTTATCTCAATCGGAGGGGTTCACAAACATTTCAAATGACTCCCAAATATCCAAATGTCTTCCAAGCTCCATCCAAAAAATCCAAAAACTCCACAAAAACCAAAATCAAAAAAATATTTAAAATTGAAATAATACAGTCAACATTTAAAGCAAAATCCATCCACCATTCGCAACAATTTGTCGAGGTGGACAAATTTAAATATAACTTCAGCTCACAAAGAGCGAAATGCCTAGTCAAAAATATCACTAGGATCCATTCTCAAACAGTCTCTTGCCAGTAAGGACGTGGTACGTGTCCTCTAAC
>NW_021548858.1:0-700 GCF_001605985.2 Dendrobium catenatum
TTATAAATAAAAAATTTAGTAAATTATTGCATAAGTTAAATATATTTTAGGAGTATAATACAATATAATTTGTTATTGCATAGATATTGGTGGGGTCAAGAGGCCCAGCGATTGGGCGGCTGGTGGGGCGGTATGTTTTCGGCGTCATTAGGAGGATTGTAAGAATTTTCCTATGCAAGCTTAACCGCGTACGACTCCGACGAGTTCTGCCGTCCATCTGAGCTGCCCAAGAGATATCAGCCGTTAATTGAGCTTCGACGTCGCTTTTCCATGTTAGCTAAAGCGCGAGAAGTCGCATGCGGGAAACAACATTGCTTTTCCTGAGATTATGTAATGCCAAAAAAAAATTATGTAAAATATTTAAAATAATTTGTGGCGTCAATCAAATCAACAACAAATTGATTATAGGTTTTTGGTATTTTCACGTCTGACTGTTCTTCTTACGGTACCTGAAAATATAATATATAATCTGAATAAAATATATTTTCGTAGGGAACTAAGGTGATTTTTTTAAATAATTGGTCAATTGGAGCTAAGACTATTTCATCCACACATCTAATTTTTAAATGTTAATAGATATATAAAAGAAACTCTAGACTATTTATATATGCCCAATATCAAGTTGGCACAATTTAATTCATAAAAAGCATAATATTGATCACAAATAGTTCATTATATTATAATTTTGATATAAAATTGA
>NW_021548859.1:0-289 GCF_001605985.2 Dendrobium catenatum
GGCTCGCGAGTCGGCTTGACTCGGTTGCACCCCTAGTTATGGAGCATAGGTTACGATGTGATACTAATGTTTTTCAAAATCAATTTGGATTCATGCCAGTAGGTATATTATGGAAGCTATACATTTATTGAGAGATTTGATGGAGAAAATTGGAGAGAATAAGGGAGATCTACATATGATATATATTAATTTAGAGAAAACATATGATAAAGTTCTAAGAGAAGTGCTATGGAGAGGTCTTGAAAAGAAAATAGTTAATAATGCTTATATTCAAATCATTAAAGATATG
>NW_021548860.1:0-430 GCF_001605985.2 Dendrobium catenatum
TCATATAGAAAACTAATCATAAAAGCAAAGCGAAAATAAAACAATCTAGAACAACAAAAAATAACACAAAACTAATTAAAAAACATTTCAAAAAATTATGAAGCAGCATGTTTAAGCAATTATACAATTATGAGCTACGAGCCTCCATATGTCCAATTATCCTATGCTCCTATGAGGTTTTTGGTGAGAGCGCTCTTATAAGAATCAACAGCTGTCTGACTTGAAAACCCAAATAGGTTTGGGTCCCTTCTCATAAAAAGTAGAGTGTAATGCATGTGTGCTATGCTGTGAATTATGCAATTTTGGTCTCCACACCCAGTATGTACTACGGTGAACAGTGCAAGTGTGTGAGATGTGTCCTAGCATGCCACATGAAAAACATATAACTCCAGAAAAAGGATTTCTTAACTGACTTGGGTTATAATGCCTC
>NW_021548861.1:0-399 GCF_001605985.2 Dendrobium catenatum
TTGTGCAGGTAAGGGAATCAGAGGCAGAACAAATTTCATGTGGGCTTCTTGATTGTCGGTTCTTGAGTGAAGAGGTCTATGAAGATTGAAGGCACAATGGATCTGAAAGTTTGAGGGATTCAAACTATCGAGCTTTGACGAGAAGGGACATATTGTTGCTTGGAGGAAAAACGACAGGACATTGCGAGTAGATGGACGGGCTCGCGAGTTGTGTTTGCCGAAACCGATTGGAAGCATGATCTTTCATTTCTTGATTAAAGATCGGTCAAGATTTGAGGTGGAGTTTTTTGGACTTCAGGTGGAGTCCGAGAGATAGAAGTGGAGTCGGTCTGTTCTTGAGGAGAAGTGTCGGGAGTGTTGGGCACTTGGAGGTGCAAGGTCATGCAGTGCATGAGGAGG
>NW_021548862.1:0-323 GCF_001605985.2 Dendrobium catenatum
TTTATTTTACAAATTATCTTTAAATAAAATACTTAATATTATTTATTAATAATTAATTATCTTTATCTTGTCATTTAACTGATTCAAATTATCTTAAAAAATTCCTTGTATGTCCTACTTTTTAATTTTTTTAAAAGGCCGATTGACAGGTCCGAACACACGAGGAGACACCATTAGAGTTTAGTCGGTTTTTTAATTAAAAAATTAAGAAGAAAAATCGGCTTTGCTGCCACTTGAAATATTAAATGACGACAAATTAATGATTGTCTATCCTTTTAACATAAAAAAAAAATACGAAAATGCTTCTCTTACATGTTTACCAC
>NW_021548863.1:0-243 GCF_001605985.2 Dendrobium catenatum
CATGCGACTACTCCCATGAAAGGGGTACAAAGGGAAACAATAACGACACCTAAGCAAATAAAAAAATGCATAAATAAAATAAAATACAATCATGACTCAGAAATACAAGGACTCGATCGTGGCCGTAGATCGGCGGCCACGTCTCTGATAAACCTTTCACGCTGATCTGATGTCCCCATCATTCTCCCGGGGTGGGAGAAAACTCGACTCCGTCGAGTAAGAATCTCTGGCGCTCTCGTAGAT
>NW_021548864.1:0-1326 GCF_001605985.2 Dendrobium catenatum
TCTCTAACATTAAAACCATTGTCCCTATATAGTTTTCTAATGAAAACTACTCCTTGGAGATCTCAAATCATCAAGCTATTTAGAGTAAACAACTACGTCGGATTCTTTGATAAAAATACAGTTCCACCTCCCCATATTCTTCTTGACACAAAAAAAATCTCTCAGCCAAATGGTGCTTAAAATCACTAGACACTCATTGACCAGAACCTCTCTGCTACTATGTACTCAACCATCACTGCATGGATTCTTCCCTATATTCTCCACCTATACACCTGCACCAACATATGGAGTATACGCGAGCAAAGACTTCAATCTACGAACAGGTCCAGAGTAATAAAACTCAAGAATGAGCTACATCATATCTCCATGGGACAACTCGCTATGCTTCAGTACCTCACCAACATCAAAACACTGGTTGACAACATTATAGCAGTCGGTTTCTCCATTGATAGCGAGGATATCCTCTGATACACACAAATTAAAAAGACTCCCTTCACAATATCAGGCATTCAAGACCTTCATCCAAACCAAATTGACCCTTATAGGACTAGAGTATCTCTACTCTTTTCTTTTAAGTGAAGAAATTAATCTGTCAATCAAATTTACCAAAGATTTCTCAACCCCTAACGTCAATGACGCTCTTTACGCTAGCAAAGGACGCAACCAAGGCTATGAACGCTTCAAATCCTACCCCAGTCATATTCGTTCTACTTCCTCAACTACTTCCAGATCAACTCAATCTACAACATACCTACCTACTACATCCTCTGAAGCTACTACATGCAATATTTATAGGAAGAGGGGTCATACTGCTAACAACTGCTGGCATTGGTTCAATGCAAACTACACCACACCATCAACTGCTCTACTCGCATCAAATTCTAACCTAACCACTGATTGGATTCTCGACTTTGGAGCCACCTCCGACCTTACAAATAATTTAGACAATCTTTTCAACCAACTGAATATAGTGTGTTGAGTCTAGAAAATAGGTTGTTAAACCTAAGTTAATGTCCCAAAGCTACGAAGAGGGGGGTGAATTGGTATTTAAAAAAAAATTTCCCTCTTTTAATAATTTTAACCGAAATTAAACTTTAATGAATTTTTTATAAAAAGTTTTTCAACCAAAATTTTTAAAACACAAAATTAAATGCGAAAAATAAAAATCAGTAAAATAAAAAGACACACGATTTATAGGGGTTCGGTCTAAACCAGACCTAAATCCACTCCTCAGAGGCACCCTCTCAGTATTGCACTAACACCCTATGAGTATATCCTTTCCAAATTTTTTTAAAAAGAGAGTTGTATCCATACTTCCTTTTTCAA
>NW_021548865.1:0-236 GCF_001605985.2 Dendrobium catenatum
ATGTTAAAATCAATAAAAAATATATCTTTAATAAAAAAACTCTAATGGAATTAACTAGCTACAAACAAATCAACTCAATAAAATAATTTAATTAATTTCAAAATTTTTTAATAAAACATTTAAATTAAATCTTTAATTAACAAACTAAAACGAAATAAATTTAACTCCTAAATTAATATAAGTTGGTTCAAGGATAGTCATGGGTTCGGTTAGGATGGGCCTAACCATTCGAATTT
>NW_021548866.1:0-213 GCF_001605985.2 Dendrobium catenatum
ACCTAGCAAATACCGAGTTGTACCTAGTTTTTTCTAACAATACCGAGCAAATACCTAGCAATACCGAGCAAATCCATAGCAATATCGAGCAAATCCTGAGTTGTACCGAGTTGTACCAAGTTTTTTAGTAATACCGAGCAAATACCTAGCAATACCGAGCAAATCCTTAGCAATATCGAGCAAATACTGAGTTGTACCTAGTTTTTTCTAGCA
>NW_021548867.1:0-296 GCF_001605985.2 Dendrobium catenatum
CAAGTCTACAAATCCTGAAATAAAGTTGGGATTGTATCATAGCATGAATCGTCTAATAAGTGAAGCAACTGAAAGATCAAACGCTGACATGCAATTGGTACCTTTTAGGAACAAAAAAGGCTTTCTGAATTACAACAAGCAAAAGATGCAATTGTCAAACGATCTCCAGTTGAGTGGTGGATTCAATTTGGTGATGGGACTCTAGAATTGCACCGTTTTGCTGTGAAAATTTTGGGCTTGACATGCTCTTCATCTGGCAGTGAAAGAAATTGGAGTACCTACAATCAAGTACATAC
>NW_021548868.1:0-408 GCF_001605985.2 Dendrobium catenatum
AATTTAACCATAAGTAAATACTCAATCACAAGATTAATTTAGGTATGATTGTCATCAATGGTACAATATAACACATATTATATGATATGATTAGTCAAAGATTTTGAATATTAAAATATGACCTAAATTCTGATTGTCGGCTATTTTTTTGATTATAAAGGATCATGCTGTATGATCTAGATCGTATAATATGATGAGTTTAATTAATTTTAATTAAATAAGATGCCCTAATTAGGGTTTTCAATTTTAACTGATTGTCTTGTATGATCAAAATTGTAATGTACAATTAGTTAAGCAAAACAAAAAAATCTGTCTCACCAACTCACTCCCATGAGTTTGTGTGTGAAAGGTTACTTAGCTTAGTATCCACCATATATATGATTTGACTCAAGAAGATAAATATACTGA
>NW_021548869.1:0-216 GCF_001605985.2 Dendrobium catenatum
GATTCGCCTGCCGCTACATTGACTGGTTTTATTGACTTTTGACTTCCGTATTGCATAGACTTATTGACCATTGACTGATATGGATTTGATTGACTGATATGCATATTGATAGCATAGCCGTGCTTTGATTTCAGTTGTAGGCTTTGGTGACCTGCTTGGCTTTGTAAACTCATTATATGTGGTTAAAATTTTCAGGTCCGAGCAAGGCAACTGGAA
>NW_021548870.1:0-286 GCF_001605985.2 Dendrobium catenatum
TGGGAACAATCCTGGACGATTGAAATTTGGCTTGATCATCTCGGCCGATCTTACGATCGTCCTAACCGATTAGTTCAAATCAGAGGTAAATTGTCCTGAGCAAGCCCTGGGAATAGTCCTGGCCGATTGAAATTTGGCTTTATCGTCAAGGCCGATCTCACGATCGTCCTGGCCTATATGATCGTATCAATCATCCTTAATTATTCCCTTGATTTCCTGATCAATTAGGGCATAATTTGGTAATTTCGCCCAGGCCGATCTAGTAATCGTCCTGGCCGATAATTTA
>NW_021548871.1:0-280 GCF_001605985.2 Dendrobium catenatum
TGCTGAGTTGCGCTGGGATCTTTCTCAAATGGGATAAGATATTGTAATCTATCCCCTTGGACAAAGTATTATTTCTCTTAGGATCTTCGGGAATAATATCTTCATTTAACATCACCGTGGATCTGACACTCATAGCACCTCTTAGCGTGGTCAATGCAATCCTTCACCATTCTTAACCAATAATAACCCATTCTTTTGATTTTGACTGCCATCTTGGGACCTGATTGGTGCGCTCCACAAAGTCCTTCATGAACCTCCGCTACCACCTTATCAGCTTCTC
>NW_021548872.1:0-253 GCF_001605985.2 Dendrobium catenatum
AATACAAATAACTAGGGGTGTCAATATTTGACACGACACGAAAACCCAACTCGAACCCGACCCAGAAATTTCTGATTTGACTCGACCCAATTTCAAAACGGGTTGGGTTCGGGCTCTAAAAATCAACCCGTTTCAAAAATGGGTTGGGTTCGGGTTGTGAAAGCCATTTTTCTTTCCAGGTTCGTCCGGACGAAGTTTTTCCTTCCAGGTTCGTCCGGGACGATCGGTTCAAAATCAGGTGACAGAGAAGTTC
>NW_021548873.1:0-371 GCF_001605985.2 Dendrobium catenatum
AGGTCCAAAAAACTAACCCATTTTTTAAAATTGGGTCTGATTCGTGTTGGGTTGAATAATGTCGGATCAGTTTCGGGTTGGACGAACCAGACTCATGACCCGATTTTACCAGCCCTAATTGTTAGTACTAATTTATGTACATGTTTGATAGTATATGATAATGCTTATATCTATAATATAATTTTTAGTAATTTGGTAGCTCAATATTTTTTTACATCAATTATATTAATATTATAATTTTTTTATTTAAATTGAGCTTTAGCATTCATGTTTTTAATATTTTAATATTATTAAATACAACAAAGCCGAATCATGCACTTCCTTCCAACTACTAGGAATATATTTTTCTCTTTTTTTTTTTTTTTTTTTTT
>NW_021548874.1:0-600 GCF_001605985.2 Dendrobium catenatum
AGCAATGAGTGACCCAAAAAAATTATTAATTAAATAATCATTTAAGTTTTTAGATTCAGTGATTGCAATTATATTGACATCGTATAAACTAGGTAAATAACATAGAATCTTATTAACTTTTTTAGAATTTGATAGTTCTATATCTATTATATGTAGGGATGTTACTATATTGGTGAACCCAGTGTATATTTCAAATACAATATCGCTAGATTTCATGCAAAAAAAGTTCATAGTCATACAAAAAAATCTTTATCTTAGACTTTTTAACTTCACAGTTCCCTCATAGGTGATACACAACCTATCCCAAATCTCCTTCCTATTAGTACATCTAGAAACTTGCATATAATCTTCAGATTTTAAAGCACAAAAGAAACAATTCTGACACTTAGCATTTAACTGTGCGAGTTTCCTATCCTCATTACTCCATTCAGTAAATGGAATATTGGTTTTAACACTATTAACTACATGCGATGGAAATGAATAGCCAATTTCAATCATATGTCTAATTCTATTGTCAGTGGATTGTAAAAAGGTTGACATGCGTATTTTTCAAAAAACAAAATAGGTTTTTCAAATAGTGGTGGATGGGTTATAGAATAA
>NW_021548875.1:0-213 GCF_001605985.2 Dendrobium catenatum
CTGAGGTGGCATGTGAGAAGTATTTTGAAATTGTTAGAATTATTTAATATGGGATGGGCTAGCTTGGGTCAAGCCCATTTGAGGATTTAAGCCTCTTTCATAGCCTTGTTGACCATGTTGACCAGTCAACTGGTCAACAAAAGGTGAGGTGGCAGCCAAGGTCATTTAGGGGATTAATTAAAAAGCCTGGAGAAGGTTTGACAAAGACCTGGG
>NW_021548876.1:0-716 GCF_001605985.2 Dendrobium catenatum
CCATTTTCATGATCAAAGTAACACAAATTAAATACTTATATAAACTATTTCTCACCCTTTGCATGAAAAGTGGTGGTGTTTTAGGCTTCATTTGGGACAACTTTTTTATTGCTTTTTAAAGCAATTTTTTTAGTATAAAAATTTAATTTTTTGTACTAAAAAGTCACTTTAAGAAGTAGTCAAAAAATCTTCTCAAATAAAACCATAGAGTTCATTTGGGGCAGCTTTCTTACTGATGTTCAAGAAATTTTGTACTAAAATATTATTTTAGAATATTATCCTAAACAAAATCTTAATCATTTTCACACAAACTCTGATCAATGTTAAGCAGAATGTTGTTAAGGAAAATAACTTTGTTAAAAACTACTGTAAATAATGCATTAATTTACTTAAAGGGAGGGATTTTTATTATTCGATTGCTTAGTTGGTAGAGAATCAAACATAAAGCATTTTATTCAAAAATTGAAATTTCATAATTTAAGTTTTTGATTACTTAGCAAAATCCTGGATTTTCAAATCGTTCATCAAAAGTCCGACCTCCCGGATTCGAACCAGCGACCTAAGGATTTATGTGCGTGAACTACAGTCCTCAGCTCTACCAACTGAGCTAAGGTCGGCTTTTTGTTTAGTGCGTGTAAGTAAATAAATATTAAAAGACCTGAAATTTGCAGTTTTAAAATCCACCATAATATTTTGGGATATTTAAATAAAAAATA
>NW_021548877.1:0-308 GCF_001605985.2 Dendrobium catenatum
TGGTTGAAGGCTTAAAACATAATTTGTTAAGTATAATTCAACAATGTGAAAAGGGCTATAATGTAAAATTTTTACCTACTAGCGGCATAGCCTAAATGGGAAAGAAATTTTAAATGGAAAAAGGGTAAATAATGTTTACATGCTTGATTTAAATTTTATTCAATCTCCTACTGCTTTTTGTTTGAAAACTGTTTCTGATGAATCATGAATTTGGCATAAGAGACTTTGTCATTCTAGTATGAAAAACCTTAGGAGAATTACCCAAAAGAAATTAGTGAGAGGTGTACCAAAACTAGACTTTACTAAGG
>NW_021548878.1:0-269 GCF_001605985.2 Dendrobium catenatum
TTAATCATAAATTTATATTATTTCATAATTATTATGTCATTATTTTATCTTTAAATATCATTTAAATAATTTTTATATTTATTATGTTATCCGGTTCAACTCCTATCGAACAATTGAACCTTGAATATATTTTTCCTCCTATCGAACAATTGAATCTTGAATATCTTTTTCTTCCAATTCTATCTCTTGTCCGATTTTCACAACCCTAACTTTTACCCTTTGTTGTATGTGCTCAATAACAATGAGTCTATCTTTTATTACCCTTCCTT
>NW_021548879.1:0-267 GCF_001605985.2 Dendrobium catenatum
TTTCTTTCCCTCCATAAGAAATACATGGCACAGCAAAACGAAAGTAAAACAAATTCCCTTTGGTTTTTAAACATATAGCTTCTCTCACCCAAAAAATGAAGCACTTGTAACAGCCTGGGCCTAAGTAGGAACTCGCCAATAGCAGGAACCAGATTTTTCAAAACCTCAAAACCATAATCGCATTCAAAAAACATGTGAGCATTAGACTCATTATGCCTAGAGCATAGTAGACAAGTAGGCTGCACAGAAATATTCCTTTTAATGAGT
>NW_021548880.1:0-289 GCF_001605985.2 Dendrobium catenatum
AATTTAAATTGGGAGAGAGAAAAGCCCATTAAGGGGCCGGCCACATGTAGAGGAGAGAGGAGCTTGAGTATTAATTACATGGGGACCACAAAGAATTAAATAAACATAATAAAAAATCTGAATTTAATTTCAGAATTGATTATCATAAGTAACTCCCAAATTCAAATGAAAATAAGAGGGAATTTGAATTTCAAATATGTGTAACTCCTCTTAATTAATTTCCCAAATTAATATGGCTTAATTAGGAAAGTCATTAAGAGAGGGGAATTCAAAATTCAAATGGGGGAGC
>NW_021548881.1:0-320 GCF_001605985.2 Dendrobium catenatum
CTCTAAAGAGAAATGAGGAGTCTATTTATAGATTTTTTGGAGTGACATGACCTGTAAATAGGTGAGAGATCAAGGGCAAATGAGTAGTGGTTGGATGGACGGCCGATATTGAATCCCTGATTGTGGATAGTTCATCAGACATTTGAAGGTCCTATTGATGTCGGAATTTGGCGATCTTGGGCTCGTTGGATTTGTCTTATTGAGCCGCTCGATTTGACTATAAGCACGTCATATTTGAAAATCGTTTGGTAATCCAAATTGTTGTTTGAATCTTCCAACAGTACTTTGGGTCCTTGATTTGGACTCATTTGGGCTCGGAT
>NW_021548882.1:0-208 GCF_001605985.2 Dendrobium catenatum
CTCTTCATCTCTCTCTTTCTCCCATGCTCTCTCTCTCTCCCCCTCTCTCTTTTCTCTCTCTCTCTCTCTCTCTCTCTCTCTCTCTCTCTCTCTCTCCCTCTCTTCCATGCACTCTCTCTCTCTCCCTCTCTCTCTCTCTCTCTCTCACCCTCTCTCTCTTTATCTCTCTCACCCTTTCCCTCTCTCTCTCTCTCTCTCTCTCTCTCTC
>NW_021548883.1:0-239 GCF_001605985.2 Dendrobium catenatum
TTTATCAAACTGAAAGGAAGGCAATTGAGATGCAAATTGAATGAAAGTTTTAACTCCCTATATAAATTCAGCTGTCAATCCTTTTCGATCCGACAACAATCTGTTATACATCTAATAACTCTCTTCTTGAATAATCATTTGGACGTTGAAGCAAACGTCCCCCTACATAGTTATAAAAATATTTATTAGAACACACGTGTAAATCTTAACAAGTGTACGTGCTATACTTTAAAATAAGT
>NW_021548884.1:0-277 GCF_001605985.2 Dendrobium catenatum
CTCCAAACTTCACTTTCAATCCCTTTCAACTTCAAATAAAAAATGGCCTCCTCAAGCAAAAGACAAAAGGTGTTGGCTAAGAAACCTCACATAAATACCTCTGAAAACTTCCTGTCAAAAGCAAATGAGGAATCTTTTTCTCGTTTTGCCTCAGCCAAAATAACTCCCTCTCGCATTCTGATTCAAAGCGAGATTCACTTTAAGGTAATGCACCCTTTTGCCTCCACCCAATTTCAATTTATTCTTTCTCTCGTCCACTTTTACAACAAACAGACCT
>NW_021548885.1:0-225 GCF_001605985.2 Dendrobium catenatum
GGTTTCGTTTGGGATAATTTTTTACTGCTTTTTAGAACAAAAAATTTTTAAAAGCCACAAAAAAATATTGATCAAAAGATGTCTCAAATGAAACCTTAATTATGCTCTTCATTGATAAAAAGACCTTTATATTTTACCATGTAAATTTTAAGAAATATTTAAAGACTTTTATATGAATATCTTTTTATCTTTTTAAAGATAACTAAAGATCAAATAATAGACATA
>NW_021548886.1:0-229 GCF_001605985.2 Dendrobium catenatum
ATAATTCCTGATCTGTTAAGTGTGAAAACAAGGGAGCTTTTTCTGAGAAACAAAGCAGAAGAACTTGATAGAGAGATGGGTATTATACGCACACAAGAAGAAACAGGGAGGCATGTGAGGATGCTCACTCATGAAATTCGAAGAACACTTGACAGACACAGTATATTGAATACCACTCTTGTGGAACTTGGAAGGACTCTAGATTTGGCAGAATGTGCTTTATGGATGC
>NW_021548887.1:0-218 GCF_001605985.2 Dendrobium catenatum
ATTTGGGCGTGTTGGATCCGACCTCTTACACCCATTCGAACCTTAAGCTTCAGGCTGTCAAAAGACTTCAAGCTTCTTCGTCTCAATTTTGTAGGAGTGTGTAGCCACAAAAGTCTCTTTCTTGACTTTTGAGTCTTAGTTTGTTGGAGAATGTGTTGTCTCGGTCTTTTTAGAGATCACTTGCATATACTTTGAAAAAGAACTTGTTGTATTCTTCA
>NW_021548888.1:0-287 GCF_001605985.2 Dendrobium catenatum
AAGAAGAATATTATATCATCTTAAAAGACGAACATAATATTCTTCAAGATATCTAAAAGCGAGAATGAGTTTTATAAAATTCATCATTTCTAAAGTTGAATATAACAAGTATAATATTATATTATCTGAAAAGATAATAATAACATTTTACTAGTTTATTCAAAATTAGAAATGAGATTTTTTTTAAAAATGTCTACATTCCCAAAGATTCTTCCCTTGTTTTATACGAATAAAACAAGGTTTATTTTACTCTGGGGTTCTCAAATCCCTATAGAGGCAAGCCCCTA
>NW_021548889.1:0-274 GCF_001605985.2 Dendrobium catenatum
GAGACAAAGGGTGAAAGAAAAGGGGTTCAACATTCGCTTGACCAGATCGCAACAACAAATGAGAACAGCTCAATATTCATCTGACCAAATTCGCAACAACGAAAAAAGAGCTTCTCAAAAGGTCTAATGTCTGCCTGACCAGATCGCAACAGTATGACAAAAGACAAAATCTAATATTCACCTGACCAGATCGCAACAGTGAATGAGGATGACTCAATGTCTGTCTGACCTTAATCAAAACGGCGAAACAAAGAATCAGAAGAAAACTCAACAA
>NW_021548890.1:0-246 GCF_001605985.2 Dendrobium catenatum
TTCTGGTTGAGGTAATATTTGTATCGATATAAATAGCCTTTAATCTGTTCCATTACCCTGTGATAGATATATCAAACAGTATTGATAGATATATTTTTATTAGATAAAAAAAGATGTAATTTAATTTTAAAAGTACTCAATAATTTTTTTTCTTATAAATTTGATGGTATTATATTAGTACTTATTTAAAAATATATATATATTATTTTTGTAATATTATTGTTATTATTATTGTTGTTGTTATGA
>NW_021548891.1:0-423 GCF_001605985.2 Dendrobium catenatum
GTACCATCACGTATTATAGATGGAATCAAAACTGAGATACCTTTTTCTTCAAATATAATTTTCTTTGGATGTAGGAAATCTTGACATCTAAAAAGTCAGTGCCCTAATTTGAGAACTCTTTCTGCTAAAAAAAAAGGTAAAGCTAAGCAGATTGTAGAAAGAAAAAATAATGAAAAGCAAAAAATCTCCTGGGCAGATATAGCTTCTGAATCATCATACCAGGAGCAAAATGATGTTTCCTTTGTTTATGTGTTTTTGTGTGCATGTTTTTTATTTGATGTATTTTTATTTTTATTTATTTTATGTGTTTTTCTATCTTTATTTTTTAGTGTTTTTGTATGATTTTGAAATATTTTCACATATGATTCCATATTTTAGATCGATCGTGCAAATTTTTCTAAGTATTCTATTCGTACTAGACAA
>NW_021548892.1:0-283 GCF_001605985.2 Dendrobium catenatum
CAAAAAGAGCACAAAAGAAATATTATAGTTGTTCGATCAACTTTGACCAACATCCACACCTAGAGTCCTCTCCGAGTATTTATATTAACGTTATAGTGACTCTCTTATTGGCCCAACATTAAGGTCGAGAAACCTTACAAATAACAATCACCAAACCTGAAGTGGCAAAGAATTGAAAGCAATGTCTCCCTCGTGGTGATGGCAGTGAATCTTTAATCCTTTTTCACCTTCCTAGTGCAGGGAGATAATCCACAAAATATTTGCCACCCTCTTGATGATAGTA
>NW_021548893.1:0-597 GCF_001605985.2 Dendrobium catenatum
TGATTTTAAAAAATATATGAAAAGTAACAAAATGCCGAATATTAAGTGATACAAATGACAAGAATGGTATACATTTTAATAAGACTTTGTTTGGGACGGCTTTTGTTCAACCATTATTTTTGTTACTTCTAAACAATTAAAAAAAAAACTGTTTTAAAAGCAACAAGAAAATTATCGCAAAAAGACCAAATATCATCTCAAAAAAAAAAAAAAAAAAATCATTTCTCCAAACATTTACGTGTGTGTAGAAGAAGAGCAAGCTAGCTTCCGGCCCTTCTTATCTTGTCTCTATTATCTATAGAAGAACTGTATTGAAGTCACATCATCTACATCGATCTCTCTGCAATATTTTTCGAAAATTTATCCATTTTTTCACTGGTTTGTGAGGACTAATTAAGTTTACTGTGTAAGAAAAATAAATAAATTATAATACCTTGTCTGTGGGCTGCATTGTCATTTTCGTGTTCTATGTCACCAGTATAGATTTGATTAAGATTGTTAATTGCTTGCTTATCTTTGATACTATTTTTATTTGGTATAAGGTGGAGGAAACAAAGAGCTGCTGCAGCAATGGCACCAATCAATGGCGATATCACA
>NW_021548894.1:0-225 GCF_001605985.2 Dendrobium catenatum
AAAATTCCCCAAATTAAAAGCTTAATTGAGGGAATTTAAAAGCCTCTAAAAAATCATTCAGAATAAAAAGTAATTTTGAAATAAAAAACTTTATTAATTAATTAAATTAAATAATTAAAATAATAAAATCTATAATAATTTTAAACACATGTAACCATCCCTGAGAGTATTAATTGATATTTTGGAATTTATTTGGTGCAAAAATAAGAAATCCCCAAACGACCT
>NW_021548895.1:0-332 GCF_001605985.2 Dendrobium catenatum
CTTCATATGCGTTGCACGTGGGAGACATGTGCGTGAAGGGATTGGCCATTGGGGGCTTTTGGAACTTTTATTGGGTCCGGTGAACGTACGCTGCTCTACGTTCGGACATCAATATTTTAGCTCCACGTAGCATGAAGAAAAGTCGCCGACCCGACCCACTGTTTTTTGTGTTCTCGCACGTGCATTTTTTTAAATCCTTGACGAGCCGAACAACATCTCATCACCTTTTGGATATATTTTAAATACCTAGCAATACCTAGCAAATACCAAGTTGTACCTAGTTTTTTCTAGCAATGCCGAGCAAATACCTAGCAATACCGAGCAAATACTGA
>NW_021548896.1:0-349 GCF_001605985.2 Dendrobium catenatum
TAAAAATCTCCAGAAAATAATCAAAATGTGCACACTCGGCAAGTCAACAACATACAGAAAGTTACGTGGTAAAAACTGAACCAATTGAAAAATACGGACGAAAATCAAGAATAAAAATCAATTCCGGATAGAAAATACTGTCAAACACGACGGTTCTGAAAATTGAGAAAGGCGGAATGTGCCTTACCTGCGTACAGCAATTTCCTAAACAGTCTCTTCGGACGAAAACAGCTCCGCGTCGCCCGAAAATCAACTTTTCCCAGAAAGCCTTCAACTTTCTCTCTCCTCGACTGATATTTTCGTTAATTTTATTTTTCTCTCTCCTCAAAACGACTGATTTCAGCTTTAA
>NW_021548897.1:0-224 GCF_001605985.2 Dendrobium catenatum
TCGGGATTGGGCTCGACGGGAGGAGGCGACGGGATGGAGTTCGGTCGAATACAGTGGATCTGGAAGTGTGGAGCCGAAGGGAGGAAGTAGCGAGCGTGGAAGAGCAGAGGTATCGGGAGCTTCTGCCATCGAGTGGGGAAGTCGCTCGGTATTTAAAGACGAGAAAGGGGCAACGATCGAAAGCTGAATTTCGGCAGGGATTGCGGAGGATTCGACGCGAACGG
>NW_021548898.1:0-348 GCF_001605985.2 Dendrobium catenatum
GGCCGTAGTAGCGGAACCCCCACTTCGTCAACCCGTGAGTAGGGACTGTAGAAAGTACAAAAGCTAATTTGACTCGACCAGTTCAAGTGATCGTAGTCTACAAAATTCTCCCGAAATGACTGGAGAATCAAAGTTCTAGCGGAAGGATGAGTCTCGAACAACCATTAAATGTTCGTAGGCTCCAAAATCTACAACCACAAAGGATGACTCCAAATCTGTCAACTTCAGCAAAATCAGCATTGGGGAGCGCAATTCTCATGGCTCAAGTCTAAAGCCTGAATGGGTGTAAGAGGTCGGATCCAACAAGCAAAAAAATATGGCCGGATCGCTGGCAGCTCCATCTACTCA
>NW_021548899.1:0-310 GCF_001605985.2 Dendrobium catenatum
AAAACAGTAAAAAACTCTTGGAATTCCTTCCCAAACAACAACCAAATCAGTCCCCATAAACTGTCCAAATTCTGTCCAAAAACAGACCAATATTTCCCATAAATGGAGTGATAAAAAAGCCATCAATTTCCTGCACAGGAATCCCAAACAGCAAGCAGAAAGTCACTGTTTCCAGCACAGGGAAACCAACAGCACCAAGGCAAATAAAGGCCACGGAACAGATCAGCCATTTAGAAATCCCAAACGGCACTTTATTACACAAGGAAAGCCACAGTTTCAGCACAGGAAACCAGGAGTCAAGTATTGGTTC
>NW_021548900.1:0-669 GCF_001605985.2 Dendrobium catenatum
TTTTAACCTTGTGAATCCAAGCATTTTGGTCTTCCATAGCAAATTCCCTCACACTTTCTTCTCTTAGCATAGAAGAAAAAGATTTTCCAGATAACATCATTTTCAGCTCCATATAATCAATTTCTGCATCCTGAGAAATCTGGATGTTACAGATCAAATTCAGCAAATCTTTCCCAAAAAACTGAGTCAGCTTCTCTCTATTCCATCTTCCTTCTTGGATAAAGTAATCAAGAGTTGAGTTCTCATCCTAAAAAATAACCACAAAAGTAGGCCATTTACATAGGCATTTGTCCAAGATCCAAGCATCCTTTAATACCTTAATGCTCCTGCCATTTGCCACTTTCCATCTTAAAAAACCTTCCAAGGCCTTCCACCCGCTAGATATGATTTTCCATGAAGAAGAACCACTTCTTGAAGAATCACATCTCCACCAATCATTTCCATATTTAGCTATTAGGCTCTTATTTAACAAGGAATTAGGATAAAGTAGCATATTCCAAGCAAACGTTGCTCTCATTTGATCAAAACATGAAGCAGCTGAATGAAGGCCCCAACCGCCCAATGATTTTGGTTTGCAAATTTCATTCCAAGCCACATGGTGCATTCCTTGTTTACCATCAAATTTATTCCAGATGAAGTTCCTAGAAATCTTCTCAAATTCCCTCAAAA
>NW_021548901.1:0-352 GCF_001605985.2 Dendrobium catenatum
TTATTATTATTATTATTATTATTTCAACTTTTTTTTCTATTACATCTCTTGTGTGTTACGGATTCACCCCACATATTCCTTCAAATCAAATATTTTTCATCATAAGGATGGACTAATCCCTCTCAAAAAAGCCAAAATCTTTCCTCTTATTTTTCCTCCATCTCTACAAATTTTATCACCATATAAAAACCCCATCTTTTTATTTCCTTCATATCACCACATTCTAAACAAACCCTCGCTCCATTATATGTTCTTCAAATCAACCACAACCTTCACTCCAACTAGTTTACAATAGAAATTCGTCAATTCCTCCTTCAACCCCTTCCCCACTTTAAGAAAGCAACAAATCCAA
>NW_021548902.1:0-223 GCF_001605985.2 Dendrobium catenatum
CACATAAGTCCCTAATTGTTGTCCTTAATGTCATTAGGTTAGCTAGGTTTAAATCAATTGTTCTCTCTAACCCTTGGACTAACATACATAGATGCACACATAATATTCACAATCAAATCCTAGATCTAGGAGAGCCCTAAGACTAGGTGCAAGTGCGTGCTCCCTATACATGCAAGAGATAAAACATAACTTGAATAATCAACCATTTGATTAGTGAATAATT
>NW_021548903.1:0-275 GCF_001605985.2 Dendrobium catenatum
CAATTATAAACAAAATTAGGAAAACCTAATTTAGAAGGAGTAGTACCAATTTTACTATTAGCAATAAGAGGTTCAATTAGGACTAAAAAAGAAATACCATGCACTCTAGAAAGATTCTTTACTATAGCAATGGAATCTTTTCCCCCAATTCCCCTAACATTCCAAATGAGTGCTTTAATCATAAGGTTGTTTAGAAGAATTATGGGCACGGGTAGACCGTGGGGTAGAAGGTTGAGATTTTTTGACATTCTTACCTTTCTTTTTGTTCACTTTCG
>NW_021548904.1:0-268 GCF_001605985.2 Dendrobium catenatum
TAAATATTTGTATTTCACAATAATGAAATAAGTTAAAAATTTTATTAGAAAAGAAACGGTCTATAAATATAAGAGAAGTGCTCCAATACTATAAGCAGAAAGTGACAAAGATCACATGCTTGAGATTATGAGAAGCTGATCTGATGCAGCAGAGAGAGAAATTATGATTTTTTATTTTTTTTTGTGACGAGGAAGTACTGTCCTTAGGCCAGTGTAAATCTCGGTCGACCTAGCATGCAACCGACACCAATTTACACGGGCCAACACT
>NW_021548905.1:0-604 GCF_001605985.2 Dendrobium catenatum
ATCCTATCATATCAAAATGGTAAACTGAATTTTAAAATTAGTGCATGGAAACATGTGAGCCATCTAAAATTAGATTAAGCCGATGCTTTCCGTGTTGTTACTAATCAGTTCAAAAGTTTTTCAACCATAATTTCATATTATATATAATCTTTGTTATCAAGTAGATAAAAATTTATCAATAAATGGTATGGCAGTAGCTAATGTAACATAAAACATGACAGGACAAATGATATGTCTTAGGACATGACAAAAGGGGATAAAAGTGAGAGGAAAGGAGAATGAACAATTCATTCAAAAGGAGAAGAGAATGCGACTTCGGTCGTGTGAGGCGGAGGGCCCAAAGGTGCCGTTCACGATTCAAATGGAGAAACCGGAGGAATGAACTAGTGTCATTCACGCTTTGCAAAAAAAGGCTTGGTACGACTAAGGGCCCGATTGCATGGAGGCGCAGGACTGCTTTCAAGCAAGAGCAGCAGAGATAAAAGCAGTGGATCAAGAACCTTAGGGCAGCAAGATCAAGTCGCGTGCAGGAGTGTGCAAGAAGCGGGCCTGGGCTTGGGATAGGATGGGTGGCTCGTGCGAAGTCGAAGGTTGGAGTGGACAC